>NW_003852499.1:5915701-5937317 GCF_000181295.1 Otolemur garnettii
TGCCTCAGCCTCCTAAGTAGCTGGGACTACAGGCACCCACCACAACGCCTGGTTATATTTTTGTTGCAGTTGTTATTGTTTAGCTGGCCCGGGCCAGGTTCAAACCTGCTAGCCCTGGTGTATGTGGCCAGCACCTTAACCACTGAGATACAGGTGCCAAGCCAAGGTCATTAAGATTTTTATCATCTCAAACATTTATCATTTCTTTGTGTTGGGAACACTAAATTTTCTCTTCTAGCTATTTTGAAATATACAATAAATTAGTGTTAACTGTTGTCACCCTACTGTGTGCTATTGGCTGTTAGAATACATTCTTCCTAACTGTAATTTTGTTCCCCAAATCAACCTCTCTGCATCCTCCTCTCCTCCTTACTCTGCCCCTGCCTCTGATGATTGTCATTCTACTCTCTATCTCCATGATATCAAACTTTTTAGCTCACATGGAATAGGTGTCTTTCTGTGCCTGGCTTATTTCACTTAAAATAATAACCTCCAGTTTCATCTGTGTTGCTGCAAATGATGTAATTTCTTTTTTCCCCCCCATGGTTGAGTAATTTTGTGTACACACACACACCTCCCACATTTACTTCATCCATTCATCTACTGATGGACATGTTGGTGGATTTCATATCTTAGCTATTGTGAATGGTGCTATAGTAAACATGGGAGTGTAGATATCTCTTTGATATATTGATTTTCTTTCTTGTGGATGTATACACAGCTGTGGGATTGCTGGATCATATGAGGAAACTCCAGACTGTTTGTCTGTTTATATTCCTACCAACAGTGTGCAACTATACCCTTTTCTTTTTCTTTTTTTTTTTTTTTGGCCGAGGCCAGGTTCAAACCTACAACCTCCAGCATATGGGGCCAATGCCCTACTCCTTTGAGCCACAGGTGCCACCCTATTCCCTTTTCTTTCCATCCTCATAAGCATTTGCTATTTCCTGTCTGTCTTTCTCTCTTTTTTTTCTTTTTGAGACAGAGTCCCACTATGTTCCCCTCACAGTAGAGTGCTGTGGCATCACAGCTCACATCAACTTCCAACTCTTGGGCTTAAGCAATTCTCTTGCCTCAGCCTCCCAAATAGCTGGGACTGCAGGTGCCCACCACAATGCCAGCTATTTGTTGTTGCAGTTGTCATTGTTTTAGCAGGTCCAGGCTGGGCTAGAACCCACCAGCCTAGGTGTATGTGGCTGGTGCCGTAGCCACTGTGCTACGGGAGCCAAGCCATATTTTCTGTCTTTTTGATAATAGCCATTTAAATGGGGTGAGATGATCACTTATTATGGTTTTGATTTGCATTTGCCTGATGCTTAGTGATGTTTAACATTTACGCATGTGCTTATGGCTATTTGTAGGTCTTCTTTTGAGAAATGCCTATTCAGATCATTGCCCACTTGCAATCAGATTATTTGAGTTCTTTATACATTGTGCTAATCGATTCTTTGTCAGCTGGGTAGTTTGCAAATATTTTCTCCCATTCTGTAGATTGTCTCTTCATTCTGTTAATTGTTTTCTTTGCTGTGCAGAAGTTTAGAAGATTCTTGATAAGTGTAATGAAATTGTCGCCTGGCTTGATAAGAATCAGACTGCAGAGAAGAAAGGATTTGAACATCAACAGAAAGCTAGACAAAATCTGTAACCCATCATTATCAAGCTGTGCCAGAGTGCAGGCGGGATGCCGGGTAGAAGACCACTTGTTTCCCTGATGATGGGGTCTGCCATTTGGTGGTGCCTCTGCTGGGCCCATGACTGAAGAGATTAAGCCAGCCTGAGCGTGGATACCTCAGCATTGTTCCACAGTAAAAAACTAAAGGACCCTCATTTATTGCAAATTCAGTAGCAATTGAGCTATTATGTTAAGTTACTGGGTATTCTCATTACTTGGATATGTATAATGTGCACAGGGAAAGGGAATAAGATTGCCCCTTTATCAGTGCTGTACTGTAAATGGAAAATGCATTGTAATAGATACAAACTGTTTTTAAAACAGTGCAAAAAAAACTGATTTAAAAAAAATTGTTAGGTCAGGCCAAAGGTTTAAGTGGGGGAAAAAAAAAAACCACTGAGTAGGGTCAACAGAATGGAGATAAGAGAGGAAATATTCAGTAAACTTGAAAATTGAGCAACTGAAATTGCCCAATATTAACAAGAGAAAGAGGCTTGGCAACTGTAGTTTAGTGGTTAGGGTGCCAGCCACATGCACTGGGCCTGTTGGGTTCAAACCTGCCCAGGGCCTGCTAAACAACAATGACAACTACAACAACAACAAAAATAGCTGGGTGTGGGGTGGGCGCCTGTAGTCCCAGCTACTTGGGAGGCTGAGGCAAGAGAATTGCTTAAGCCCAAGTGTTGGAGGTTGCTGTGAGCTGTAATGCCACAGTATTTTACCGAGGGCAACTCTGTCTCAACAAAAAAAAAAAAAAGAGAGAGAAAATAGACTAAAAGAATTGACAGAGTCTCAGTGATTGCTGGGGACTATAATGAAAGATCTAACATCCTATCATACAAAGTCCCAAAAAGGGAGAAAATAGTAAAGACTGAAAATATTCAAAGATAGGATGGCTCAAAATTTTCCAAAAGAGGCAAAAGATATAAACCTACAGATTCAAAAAACTGAATGGACTCCTAACAAGGTAAGTGTAAAGAAATCTACCTCAATATATATCATCATCAAATTTCCAAAAAACTAAGGGCAAAGAAAAAAATCTTGAAAACAGCAAGACAAAAATCATACCATATGTATAAGGGAAAAATAATTTTAAAATGACAACACATTTCTTCTCAGAAATTATAGAGGCCAGAAAGAAGTGGCACGGTATTTCCCAAATGCTGAAAGAAAAGTGCTTTCAATTCAGAATTCTATTATCTAGTGAAAATATCCTTCAAAAATGAAAGGGCTATCAAGACATTCTCAGATGAGGTGGCACCTATGGCTCAAAAGGGTAGGGCGCCATTCTCATATGCCAGAGGCGGCAGGTTCAAACCCAGCTCCAGCCAAAAAAATAAAAACAAAATAAAATTAAATTAAATTTAGGGGTGGTGCCTGTGGCTCAAAGGAGCGGGGCACTGGTCCATATGCCGGAGGTGGTGCGGGTTCAAACCCAGCCTCAGCCAAAAACTGCAAAAAAAAAAAAAAAAAAAAGACATTCTCAGATTGAAGGAAAACTAAGAACTTGTCATTGGCAGACTTACCCTAAAAGAATGGCTAAAAGCTTTGAGATGGAAAGGAAATGATAAAAGAATCTTACATCAGGAGCATAAAATAACAGGAAGAGTAAAAATAGATAAACTAAGAATATAGGTAAGTATACTAGGCTTTTCTTCTCCTCTTTAGTTTTTCAGAGTATTGAAGCAAAAATTATAACATCATTGAGCCCAGGAATTTGAGGTTGCTGTGAGCTATGATGCTACAGCACTCTACCAAGGACAACAAAGTGAAACTCTGTCTTAAAAAAAAAAAATTATAACATTGTCTCATGTGGTTCTCAAAGTATGTGGAAGAATTATTAAGACAATTACAACTGAGGGAGGGCAACAAGACTTAAAAGAATTGTAAGGTTTCTACACTTCAGTAAAACTGTTCAAATGTCAACACCAGTAGACTATGATACCAGTATGATATAATATGTTTTAGTGCAACTACTAAAAAATTTACCCAAGGAGATATACTCTAAATCACTATAGATAAATCAAAATGGGATTCTAAAAAAGGTACAAGTAACCCAGAGAAAGATAGGAAAAGGAAAACAGAAGCAAAGAATAGGGGAACAAAGAGATAACAAAAAATTAAATGGCAGACCTAAGCCCTAACATACTAATAATTACATTAAACGTAAATGGTTTAACTACCCTAATAAAAAGACATATTGGTAGAGTGGATTTTTTTTTTAAAGAACCAACTATATGCTGTCTATAAGAAATTTGAAATATAATATATAAGAATGATGATAGTAAAAGTGGAAAAAGATATGCACTTTTCTTAGCACTTGTGCTCCACAAATTTTGACATGTTCTCTATCACTCTACCACGTCTGATATGGCCTATCTTGGTAAATGCTCAAACTAAGAACTAAATGCTTGTACTACAAAGGAAGAAAAGTCTCAATGGTTGAAGCTCCCACTATAAGAAAATAAAAAGGCTTCTAACATTTCCTAAAATCTTTTTTTTCCATTTCCTAAATTCTTATTCCTAACTATTTAACTGTTTCATTGCTATTGTTCATGGAAGTTTTCTCTTCCAGTGTATGCTAACTGGTTATTATTTTGTTTTATTTATTTATTTATTTATTACAGATAGAGTCTTACTTTGTCACCCTCGGTAGAGTGCTATGGCATCACAGCTCACAGTAACCTCCAGCTCTTGGGCTTAGGTGATTGATTCTCTTGCCTCAGCCTCCAGAGTACCTGGGACTACAGACACTCGCCACAACATCCAGCTATTTTTTTGTTGCAGTTTGGCGGGGGTCAGGTTCGAACCCCCCAGCCTCGGTATATGGGGCCAGCGCCCTACCCACTGAACCACAGGTGCCGCCCCTAACTGGTTATTATTGTATGTTTATAAAATGAAGACTTTATTTTGTTTGAATTGGTCTTCTAGCCTTCTCATTGATTCCATAGGGTATGATTATCATCTATAAATATAGTTTTTCACTTTCATTTCTAATTATTCTTTTAATTTTTATCTAATTGCATTAGCTAATACTTCCAGTGGAACTTAAATAGTAGGAGCAATACTGGGCATCCTTCACCCTTGCTTTATTCCTAACCTTAATGTAATGTCTCTAGCATTTCTCCCACTAAAGATGGTGACTTTAAGACACATGGAATTTCTAATCTTGACCCATGGTTGAATTCCTTGAATAAATTCTTCTTGGTTGTGCTGTATTTTTTCATTGTGGTACAAGTCCTGTTGGCTAACATTTTACTAATGATTTTTGCATTGACACTTATAAGGAGGGCCATATTAATATATTTTTATTTCCCCCCACTGAAGGATAATGGAACTGGCTTAAAAAGATCAAGTTCTGTGCCATTAACCACGAGCCTAACAAGTGGTCTCACATTGTAGACTTTAGTTTCTAAGCCCCAGATACAGTGTATAGAAGATCACATAAGAGGTTCCATGATGCATATTCTTTTTTTTTTTGCAGTTTTTGGCTGGATCTGGGTTTGAACCCACTACCTCCAGTATACGGGGCCGGTGCCCAACTCCTTGAGCCACAGGTGCCACCCATGATGCATATTCTTGAAAATAAGATTTGAAGAAGTGAGGACCTACCTTCTCTCTTGAGGATTCTCTTGCATAAGGGAGGATGGATATTTTAAACACCGTGCAAAATTTGATTACTATATTGCTAGCCCCTCCATTTTGTCCCATTCACCGGTTCACTCTCATCATCCCTAAAATGGCCAACATAAATTTCCACAAGACCCCAAAAAGCTAAAAATGGCACTTTTTAAAAAATTGTGGACATTTTGGACTCAATATAGAAAGGGAAATTTTCTATCCCTTTACCATATCTGCACTATAATAGGAAAGGCAGTGTGACTGGAGTCAACCCACTGACACTTAAAAACCCAGAGCAGTGGGGCTAGATCAAATTGCTGACAGAGCCAGCAAGTTTATTGTCTTCTCCCCCAGTGGGTTCATTTTGGAACCTAAGATGATTTCTGTAAAAGGCTGGAGATGTGTCCCTCTTGCCAAGAACTCAGAATTGCAGGCACTGCAGTTGGGGATACAGAGGAATACCCATGCTCCCAAACCAGAAGAACAAACAAATACATCTGAGAAATTGGGGTGGAAAAAAAGAGGATTTTCACTATGTTAACTATTGTTTCTTGTATTCCTGGGGTAATGTATAAAAAAGTAAAAGTAACTTTTTTATTAATAGAACTTGGGCATCCCTAAGAGAGTTGTCATTAGGGATCAAGAGACTGGACTATCTCTTAAGAAACTTTAGGCCAGGGAGCTAAACAAGCAACCTACCAAAGACCGTTGCACAATTTTCTGACCCCAGTTCTTTATCTAGTGTTCACCAAACTTGCTTTACAGACATAAATAGTCTCTAGCCAGTCCTGTGCTGGAAACTTACATAGCTCCCCATCTTGGGGAATGATAGAGTCACTCACTTTCTTATTCACCCTCTTTTTAGGGACCCTTATCCTCAGGTTTACAACTCATATTATTACTTTATGAACAGAGTTGTCAAAGCTGAGCAGGGGCTAGGAGTGGTGGCTCACGCCTGTAATCCTAGCACTCTGGGAGGCCAAACTGGGTGGATTCCTCTGACTCAGGAGTTCAAGACCAGGTTGAACAAGAGTGAGACCCCATTTCTACTAAAAATAGAAAAAACTAGTCAGGCATGGTGGTATATGGCTACAGTCCCAGCTAGCTGGGACGAGGCAAGAGGATCACACTTGAAACCAGGAGTTTGAGGTTGCTGTGAGCTATGACGCCATGACACTTTACTCAGGGTGACAAAGTAAGACTCAGTCTCAAAAAAAAGAAAATTATAACCTACCGAAGAATCCATGAATTCACACTGACAAAAAAAAAAAAAAAAAAAAAAAAAAGAGCTGAATAGGGCCAGAGGAACCCACCCCTATGGTTGGACAGGGACTCAACCAAATGAGGAAAATTAGAAAAGGATAAATTGGCTGGGATTAGGGGGTACAAGCAAGTGCCTTATTATATATATTCCACCCCCAAACTTTTCTGCAGCCCCACCTCCCTGCACTCTTAGGAATCACTTTTATGACTTTGCAATTCATGTTTATTTTAACTGAATTCACATAACTCTAAAGGAAAGGGACATATCAAATATGATTCGCCCCAGTCCTAAACCCTGGCCTAGGAGGTGTGTTATACTCTCCCTAATTAGGTGATACTTGTACATTCAGGAAATCCTTTAAAGCTTGTCTAAAATTCCTGAGTAGGTCTCTCCCCTTTTCCAGAGAGAATAGTCCTCTTCCTGAGAGGGAGCTGATAGCCCCTGAGCCCAATTCTCTGCCCCAGCTAAGTTTGTCCGGGCAAAGGGACTTGGTGCAGCAATGGTCTCTGGCAAGAGAGGTCACCATGGACAACTGATCTGGACCTCCTCTTGCAGCACCATGGTTTCCCTCACAGAAGAGCAAGGGAGTGAGGTCTCTCTGAAGCAATCCTCTAGACGTGATTAGCCTCACTTCTCATCTAGTCTTCCTTTCTTTGGAACATTTTATTCTGTTTTCTCTCAGGGCTTCCAAGGAATGTAGATCAGAAACAGGCAGGGAAAGTCAGCTTGTAAAGAGGAGTGCATTTCATGCATAGGCCCAACCCCGGCTAGCTCAGCCTTTTGATTATTCCTGAAATTCTCTTGGAGCTGCCAACTTCAGGAAGAGGTACATTTGCCCACCCTCTCCTTTGTAAATGATACTCTTGTTTCTTCCCATCCATTATTTTGTGAGGGAGCAGTTGGAACCTGGCACAAACACCCAGGGGTAGAAACAGTGTATGGTAGACAAGAGAATTTGTGGGCTCTGCTATCTGGACTCCACCTCTTATTGTCTTTAACACCTAAACTCTCTAACTCTCAATTTCTTCGTCTATAAAATGAGCAGAATAGTGCACAGTGGTTATGGTGCCAGCCACATACACCAAGGTTGGTGGGTTCGAACCCAGCCTGGGCCAGCTAAATGACAATGACAACTGCAACAAAAAATAGCCTGGCATTGTGGCAGGTGCCTGTAGTCCTAGCTACTTGGGAGGCTGAGACAAGAGAATCAAGCTCAAGAATTTGAGGTTGCTGTGAGCTATGATGCCACGGCAATCTAACGAGGGCTACATAGTGAAACTCTGTCTCAAAAAAAAAAGTGAGCAGAATATCCATGTTGAGATCATTGGGAGGATTAAGGTATAGTAAGTAAATACCCTATGTTTATGTCTCACTCAACAAATCTAAAATCCTTTTTTTTTTTTTTGCAGGTTTTTTTGGCCAGGGATGGGTTTGAACCCACCACCTCTGGCATATGGGGCTGGCGCTCTACTCCTTTGAGCCATAGGCACCACCCACAAATCTAAAATCTTTAACACAGCCTGTAAGGCTGGACACGCTCAGACACCTGCACCTCCTCTCTCTCGCTTTCTTTTTTTTTAGGGTGAGGGAATATATTACTTTCTTTTCTTTCTTCACAGCAACCTCAAACTCTTGGGCTTAATCAATTCTCTTGCTTCAGCCTCCCAAGTATCTGGGACTAAATGCGCCTGCCACAATGTCTGGCTATTTTTTGTTGCTGTTGTCATTGTTGTTTAACTGGCCTGGGGCAGGTTTGAACCCGCCACCCTCAGTGTATGTGGCTGGCGCTGTAACCACTGAGCTACGGTGCTATGAGCCCATATCCTCTCTTTCCACCTTTTGCCATTCCTGGGTGCACCCATCTCTTTTCAGTTCTGAGCTCCAAGGTTGTTCCTACGTCTGTTGCTGAACGTCTGTCTGCCCCCTCTGGGCTATCCGCTTAGCCCAGAGCGTCTGTCCGGTTGTCCCGCTCAGAGTGAGGCCACAGGAACACTTCCAGACACTTCCTCCCTTCACTGCTTTTTCCTTCCTGTCACTCAACACTGTCTGACAAGATTTCATTCATTTTCTTACATGTTTACGAGGACAGGAAGTGTGTCTGTCTCGTTTATCACTAATACTCTAGTGCTTAGAACAGTGTCCAGGACACAGTGTGAGTTCAAATATTTGATGAGTATATGTGTGATAAGTCAGTGATGCCTGGAGCATGCTACAGACCCACTGGTGTGAACGTTTGCTCATTCCCTCCTAGGAATCTTCACGATGTCCAGATCTTTATCTGTTTTCATGTTTCCCAGAGATCAGGCTGTGTTTGGGGGTTAGACCTAGCCTGTTCTAAAGGAAACTCCCGAGTAGGCCTCCTCGCACATGTGACGCTCATTTTCTTTAAGGTCACAAAGCTGCTCTAACCTCAGGGGAGGGTCTGATGGAGCTCGTCACCCCTGGGTACCTGCATCAGGCCCCTCCTATGCTAGGCAGGAAGCAGGCTGGGGTTGGGGATGGGGCTAGGGTCTGTTACTCTAGACCAGTTAAATATATTTTGAACGAAATGGCATAAATAAACAGACACAGCCGTGGGGAAGGTGTATATTTAAAATTCCTCCCCTTCGTTTTCTTCTTCAAAGGAATCAGTCCCCACTTCTTCATAATCTTTTTCCAGGGCAGCCAGGTCCTCCCTGGCCTCAGAAAATTCTCCTTCTTCCATTCCCTCTCCGACATACCAATGCACAAAGGCCCGCTTGGCGTACATGAGGTCAAACTTGTGGTCGAGGCGGGCCCAGGCCTCTGCAATTGCTGTGGTGTTGCTCAGCATGCAGACGGCCCGCTGCACTTTGGCCAGATCCCCTCCTGGCACCACGGTGGGCGGCTGGTAGTTGATGCCCACCTGAGGGACAGAGAAAGAGGAGGGGCAACAGAAGAAGAGACGAGTCAGCCAAGGATAACTCAGACGGGGCATCCTGGGAACACGGTGTAGTGCAAGGCCTGGCAGTGAGTGTGGGAAGATGACCCCAGGGTGGAATGGGAAAGAGTAGGGTGTTGGGACAGTAGGCAGATAGAAGCAAGTGCTGACAGGACCTGAAAGCCAGTGGGACCAGGGACAGGCAGACTTCAAGGGCAAGGGCGGGGGAATCAAAAAGAGTAATGAATGAAATTAGTAGCTGGGAGGTGTCTTGTACATGTTTATCTCTAAAATGGAAATATATTTCGGGGCGGTGCCTGTGGCTCAGCACGTAGGGCACCTGCCCCATATACTGAGGGTGACAAGTTCAAACCTGGCCCCAGCCAAACTGCAACAAAAAATAGCTGGGCATTGTGGTGGGCGCCTGTAGTCCCTGCTACTCAGGAGGCTGAGGCAAAAGAATCGCCTAATCCCAAGAGCTGGATATTGCTGTGAGCTGTGATGTCACAGCACTCTACCGAGGGTGACAAAGTGAGACTATGTCTCTAAAAAAAAAAAAAGACATATATTTCCTGTAAAGGCAAATCAACTTCTAGACTTCAAGTTATGATAAAGTTTATTCTTTCCCAGATGGTCATCTGAAGTTCCTCTTAGTTGTGTTGCAAATTAAATTTCACAAAGATGTTTCTCTGCCAAGAGTGAAGGGCTGTTTCAGAGTAATAAATAAAAAGATCAAAAGTCCCAAGGGATGGTGTTAGTGTTAACCAGGCTTTATGTTTCTGGAAAATGGGGATTTTTAGAAGAAAAGTGAAGACTCCAATCAAAGAAAGTTAAAAGTCTTGCCTGCATGAGCCACAACTCCCCAAGTTCTGGTGACATGTCAGCATCCTCCAATGTAATCTCAGCCCCATCTTATGGGTGGTGTGTGTGTGTGTGTGTGTGTGTGTGTGTGTGTGGCTACTGTCTTAGAAATCTCTCTTCTTCTCACACACATATCCCAAACCAAAGCCAAATCCAACAACTGTAGGAAACTGGAAGAAGTCCAAGGTGACAAACTGTGATATTGATGGGACACTGAGAACCATGGTGAGGTCCAGAACCACCTCTCCTACACAGGCCACCATGCTGTAATTGCCAGTCTCCTAGATTCATGGCTTGAAACTGCAAGTCCTCAATGGGCAGGGTGGGCGTGCAGGGGGCTGTGTAGTAAGAATGGGCAAGCTTGGGCAGCTCCTATGGCTCAAAGGAATAGGGTGCTGGCCCCATATGCCGGAGGTGGTGGGTTCAAACCCAGCCCCGGCCAAAAAAAAAAGAATGTGCAAGCTTCAGGTGGACCCACAATGGTGTATCACTCCTCTTAGACTCTCGTGGCATCACAGTGGTGGAGGTGTTGCTGAGATAGGCACAAGGGGCCAGAACTGAGAAGGGGAAAGGAATGAATGTAAACTCTGTCATCATCACATATCTGGCCAGCTCTGTCCCTGACCAGCGTAAACTTTGTGCCTTGAGCCAAGTCTCCATTCTGCTACACAGTAATAGCCCTTGACCTGAGTCAAGTGGGGACAATATCCTTGGGGAGAAGGCCAGAGAATAACATTTAGCCACATCCATCCCCATGGTATTTACTCTTTTGAGAAGCAGCTAAAGTTTATGCTGACACTTATCTTTCTGTACATAACACCAGAACTTCAGCTTCAAATAAAGGAGCAAGGAGGAGGGACATCTTTTGGTTCATTTCTCCCCTAGCCCCCCAACATCCCTCTCATCTTTTCTTTTTTTCTCATTCAGAAAGAAGAATTCCAATTTTCGGGAAGACTGTTGACCGTTTTTGTAAAACTGCCACATAAAAATAGGCATTGTCTAGGGAAAAAAAAGATTATGTACGTGGCTGGGGCTAGACCAGCAAGAGGAATGCTACACAGCCTTATGCAGTAGGAGAATACCTCAGTCAAAGCCCCACACCCAAATAAACCAGCCACAAGGCCAGCATAGAGCACTTCACTTCCATAATTCCCTCCAAGGAAGGACTGAGACATGCATATCTCTGTCTTCGGCAACTGGTATAATCGCTAATACATAATAAGTGCTCAGCAGAGATTTGCTTTATTAAGGGCATGACTACAAGGAACTAATTAATGTGAATGGTGGTGGTTATTATGATGGTGGAATCTGACAAAAGACCATGGGAACACAGACCAACAAAGTCAAGCTGTTTGTATGCACAGCCAGGCTTCATACCCTACCAGACGAACGCAAAGGGACGGCTTCAACATTGTGCATTCCCTGGCCCTGGAATCCAGGAGTCTTCCCTGGCTATTCTGGTTCTCCCCATTGACTCTCAGAGTCTGACATTTTCCAGGCTGGGGGACAGCTGATCTACAGTAGGTCACTCAGCTTCTAGGTTTCTGCTTACTCTTGGTTAACAGTTATGGAAACTATCAGAACTTTGTAGTACAAATGACAATCATATGACAACTTTAAAATCCTCTTCTTGTTACTCCAAATTAAGACTTGCAGGATATTTCATTTTTCAAAATAAATTAGGAGTGCCTATCTTTTGCGAGAGGAGGGAATTATACTTCTTTGGCAACTGAAATAATTTGGTTAACTCTAATTAAAATGGTTATGAAATCATCATGTACCAGGAAGTGTAAAATATCTATTAAAACTAGCTTTAGACAAACTGAATTATAACCCCACAAAACATTGTGATTCAGGTCAAATAGATTTAAGTCAATATCGAATCATTACTTGTTCCTTAGTAAACAAAATCAAAGGGGGTTAACCAATTTAAAGTAATAGCAAACTCATATTTTTAAAAATTGCTCAAGCTGGCCAGGTGCAGTGGCTCACACTTATAATCCTAGCACTCTGGGAGTCTGAGGCAGGTGGATTGTTTGAGCTCAGAAGTTCAAGACCAGCCTGAGCAAGAGCAAGACCTTGTCTCTAAAAAAAAAAAAATAGCCAGGCCTTGTGGTGGGGACCTGTAGTCCCAGCTACCTGGGCAAGAGGTACACTTGAGCCCAAGACTCTGAGGTTGCTGTGAGCTTTGACACCATGGCATTCTATTGAGGGCAAGAAAATTAGACTCTCAAAAAAAACAAACAAACAAACAAATAAATAGATAAATAAAAAATGAATAAAATGGCTCAAGCTGACAAAACTAACAAGCTTTTGTGTCTCAATCAAAGATGAATTAAATTAATATGACTTTTAATTTAGATCCCTCTCCCCATATCATCACATAAAGCCAGAAGCACCCATGAAATCGTATATCAGTCCAAGATATTGTTCTCCTCCATGCTAGGCAACCTCCCTCTGCTTCCCTATTTCTTCTCTAAGTCATCAGCTCTTACCTTGAAGCCTGTGGGACACCAGTCTACAAACTGGATGGTCCTCTTGGTCTTGATGGCGGCGATGGCAACATTCACATCTTTGGGCACCACGTCCCCCCGGTAGAGCATGCAGCAGGCCATGTACTTGCCATGTCTTGGGTCACACTTCACCATCTGGCTGTTGGGCTCAAAGCAGGAGCTGGTAATCTCGGCCACGGAGAGTTGTTCGTGATAGGCTTTCTCGGCAGAGATGATGGGCGCATAGGTGACCAGCGGGAAGTGGATGCGGGGATAGGGCACCAGGTTGGTCTGGAACTCAGTGAGGTCCACGTTGAGGGCCCCATCAAAGCGGAGAGAAGCAGTGATGGAGGACACGATCTGGCTGATGAGGCGGTTGAGGTTGGTGTAGGTGGGGCGCTCGATGTCTAGGTTCCTGCGGCAGATGTCATAGATGGCTTCGTTATCCACCATGAAAGCACAGTCTGAATGTTCCAGGGTGGTGTGGGTGGTCAGGATGGAGTTGTAGGGCTCGACCACAGCTGTAGAGACCTGGGGGGCCGGGTAGATAGCAAACTCTAGCTTGGACTTCTTGCCATAATCGAGGGAGAGGCGTTCCATCAGAAGAGAAGTGAAGCCGGAGCCAGTGCCCCCACCGAAGCTGTGGAAAATCAGGAAGCCCTGCAGGCCAGAGCAAGCATCTGTCTGGGGAGAGGAGGACAGGAGAAGAAATCATGAAGATAGTTTCTGAGAAAACCCTCCAGGGGAACAGAGACAGGCAACCTGCTGTGTCTGCCCTACCCTGCCCCTCAACACTTTTATGGGGGGAAATCAAAACAGCTTTGAGGAGTAAGGAAACAAACTAAGGAGCTGTACTGATCTAGAGGGGAGCCAGCCTGCAGGTGTGCTTTTAGGTACATGAAGGTTTCAGCACGGTAGCCTGGTTGACCAGGAATGAGAACTTCAGAACCACAGTGGGTAGTGACTTTGCCCTTTGACAGCCCCAGCTCCTTATCCATATCCCTTGCACTTGTCATTTAATTTTGTGGGAATTGCTACCCACACATGTCAACCCAGCCTTGGAAGGTGACTTGAGGTTCAAATTTCAGAAATGTAAATGGAACCAGAGAACCTGAGTTTTAATATCAACTTTGCTATTTTCTGGTTGTAAAAACTTGAGCAAGTAAGTGAACCTCTCCAGACTTTGTTCCTTCTTGTTTAAAGTTGGGACATAGAAAAATCCTCATCTTATAAAGTTATTGTGATAATTAAATGAGATAGCATAGTATTTGACTTTTTTTTTCCAAATAGAGTCTCATTTTGTCACCCTCAGTAGAGTGGCATGGCATGATAGCTCACAGCAACCTCAAATTCTTGGGCTCAAGCAATCATCTTGCCTCAGCCTCCCAAGTAGCTGGTCTACAGGCGCCTAACACAACACCCAGCTATTTTTAGAGATAGGGCATGGAGTGAGGGGTATCTCACTCTTGCTCAGGCTGGTCTCTAACTCCTGAGATTAGGCAATCCACTTGACTCAGTCTCCCAGAGTGCTAGTATTACAGGAATGAGCTGTTGGGCCCAACCATATTTGACCTTTTTAATGGCATTTGTAAGTGCACAAATATGTCAATAATCTCTCCCTGTCCTTGTCCAAGTTAAATGCTCTGTTAACTTATGTGTCCAACAAGCAAAGACCATAGCCTACCTCATACCTGGAATCATCCCCAGATGCTACTGTAAAGTGTCAATTAGTACTAAAAGGGGATCGGTCTATAGCATAGCCCATGATGCCAGGGTAGAGAATAGGTATCATCCCTGGAAATGCATCTTCCAGAGCATTTCTGAGCAGAAATTCCCAAACCTTTGGAGCTGTATCCTGTAGTCAGAGGTCTGGGGGGCCTCTACCCACTGATTGAAGAGGCGGGGCCAAGCCTGCCACTCTAGCCTGACTCACCAACTCCCCTGCCCTTGGCAACACTTACCAGCTTCCTTATGCGGTCCAGCACCAGGTCAATGCTCTCTTTGCCCACTGTATAGTGACCCCGGGCATAGTTATTAGCTGCATCCTCCTTTCCTGTGATCAGCTGCTCTGGATGGAAGAGCTGGCGGTAGGTTCCAGCCCGAACTTCATCTGCCAAGAGAGGGAGGCCATTAGGTCTTACCACCTGGTTTCCATGGGGAAGCCTCCCTCCCCATTAGATCACCACTTGATACTTTTCTGGTTTCCTCTATTTATAAAACTCCACTGAGGTGAAACCAGACAGCCCCATGATAAATCTGCAAAAGGCTAAGGGCTTCCTGGGTAACACAGGTACTAACAGAGCCAGAGGCTTGTGGCTCAGGCAGGCAGTGGGAAGCCAGTTGCTGAGCTGGCTAGAATCAGAAAAACCCTTAGGTTTACAAAGCTCCCCAGACCCCAAAGTTGATTGCCTCTCCTCCCTTCCACCTTCCCCCACAAAGGCTTCCTTTTTGTCTTTTCTTTCATGCTACAAGGTTCTTCTTCCTACCAATAGTTTGACTTAATTTGCATTAGAATGTTCTAGGGACATGGAAAGAGATTCAGGGTCATCTGCCCAGATCTTAGGTTCTCCCAGGAACTGTCCTACCCCTCATCTCCACCTCAAGGTGGCAATAATATGGGTCATGCTTTAGAATGACATTGAAGCAAAGCTGTGTTACAGGTCTTAGAGGAGCAGGACCCGTAGAGAGGCCTCCGGGGGTCTGCTCACTTCTGAGGACCCACCCAAAGCAGACGCAGAGTAGATCAAGGTGCACCAAGCCCAACCACATCACCTCTTCAGAGTTCCTCTCCCCCCATCCCAAAGAAATCAGTGTATATGCCAGGGGCTGGGAGGGCAGCCTGTACTTTTTGCATGTGCACAAAGCACCTGGGGGCAGAACGCCTGCTGCCTCTGCCTGTCTCCCCTGGAAATCAGTGTCCAGGCATTATGGGCATTTGTTTAGATACCCTGGGCATTGTCTGTCTTATGTTGACAGGGCAGCCCTGAAGCTGACCAACCTAGGGGTCAGACCCAGGGGAAGCAGCACTATTGGATGTGGGGGGAGAGAGAAGGAGGAGGAGGTTGAGCACATAGGAGCCTGCCCTGCCGTAAGTCAGAATTCCTCTGTTCTCCCAGACCCAGTGTGAACTTCATTCTAGAACTATAGCAACCCCTGCTGTTTAAGAACATGCCTGCTGCTTGCACTGCTTTGTGTGTAAGATCCTGCTAGGTCAGGTCAGACCGGTGAGAACAAGCTGCAATTATTATAGCATCAGAGCCCTACACTTTGGGGAAATAACTACTTAGGAGCTACTTTCTAAAATTATTTGGGACTTTTATACTTAGTGTATAGTAACATCAACAATTTCAGTCTGTCTCACTCAGCCGGTTCATGGGATTCAAGTAGAGGGCATTGTTTTCAGCGTAGGTTCTTGCTCACTGCTCTGAGGCTGCCCAGGCCTGCAGAGATCCTCTGCATCCTCAGCCATCATGACCCCAGCCCCCTGCAGTGGCTCACTGTTTTCTGTGGAGAGGGTCTCAGCCCACACTCACCTACTACAGTGGGTTCCAGGTCTATCATGACAGCCCGGGGCACATGCTTTCCATTGCCGGTCTCACTGAAGAAGGTGGTAAAGGAGTCGTCATCGTTGATCTTGCTGGCTTGGGCACCAAAGGTGCCATCTGCCTGGATGCCATGCTCCAGGCAGAAGAGCTCCCAGCAGGCATTGCCAATCTGAACTCCTGCTTGGCCCACGTGGACTGATATGCACTCCCGCTGCAGGGAGAGGGCAGAACTGAGGTCAGAGAGCCCCAGAGCCCCCGCCACACCTTTCCCCTGTATCCCTCACATCTGAGGACCTATCTCTCACTGGCATTCACCTCACAGGGCATCTGTCCCTCCAGCCATACCACCCCTCCAGCCATGTCACAAGGTGATGTCTGAAGTGGCAGGTACCTAGGCACCAGTGCAGCTGGACCAGGACTTGGCTCCAAAGAAGACAGCTGTTTTGTGGTTTGCTCTAAAGGTTGCTTTTCAGGGTCAATCCTTTGTACCAGGAAAAGAAAAAAGGCAGATCTGCAGAGATGAAACAAGGGGCTGATTCCAAGACCTAAGACTCCCGTACTTGTGAAAAAGGCCGAGGAGGAGCCAGTGATAATGGTGAGAACTATCCCTAAGTTGACGACCACACACAGGGGCAGCATCACATTCATTCCTAAACCCTGACTTCCCATCGTGTGCAAGTGCACACACACATGCACACACAGAGTCAGAATATCATAGAGCAGATGAACATTCATGAAAGGAATATGCTTTATAAGTACATTACAGCTCCAGGAGATGTGAGAAAGGATTGGTACCTCATCCAGGGAGGATTAGGGGGGTATAAAGAAAGACGGAGACTTTACCTCCTTCATGTTTACATGGATGGAGCTAGAAAATGTTCTTCTTAGCAAAGTATCACAAGAATGGAAGAAAAAGTATCCAATGTACACAGCCCTATTATGAAACTAATTTATAGTTTTCATATGAAAGCTATAACCTAACTATAGCCTAAGAATATGGGGAGGGGGGAAAGAGAGGGGAGGGTGATTGAAGGGATCACCTCTGTGGTTTACCTTACAAGGGTACAAGTGAATCTTTCTGAAAGTAGAATATAAACGTCTTAACACAATAACTAGGAAAATGACATAAAGGCTATGTTAACCAGTTTGATGAAAATATTTCAAATTGTATATGAAAACACCACATTGCACCCCATAATTGCATTAATGTACACAGCTATCATTTAATAAAAAATAAAAAGAAAAAAAGTACAAAACACATATACCTTAAAAAAAAATTCGGCCCTTCCTGAATGCTGAGGAATTGTAGCCACCATAACCTGCCCTCTTGCCTGTGTCAGGCCAAGTGTTCAATACAGGTAAGCCTTGGAGTGTGCCCTTATCCCTGCAGTCCTCTGACCTGAAACTACAATTGTCTGATTTGTCCTAGTATTAACAGCTCCAGACGGGGAGTTGTGTGAGCCTGTGTGTATAAAAAGCTACCATGAAGCGTAGCTGGGAAGATGCACCCATCATCCTCACCCCAGCCCCCAGCCTGTGGCCCCCATATGGTGGCTCTGTGCCTGTGGTGCCCAGCAGGAAAGCATGTGCCTGGTCTGTGGGTTTCTATTCTTATCCATGACCTGACTTGGCATTTTCCAGTTCTGGGTAACCCAAGCCAGGAGCAGAGCCTCCTGAGAGGGTGTCTGGGCAAGGAGGCAAGTAGAGACCACACTGAAGCAGGAAGATTCTCTAGGCATGGAGAGCAGGCCTGTCCTCCATGGGCAATATCTCCAAGGGTTGGAAGCATTAGGACCTGTGCTCCCTACTCTACACCTGTCTCGGTGCTGGGGCTGAGAGATACGTGGCCCTTGCCTCTGAGGAGGACAGAGCACAGGTATTCACAGAAACCAGCATGTAACACAGCCCAACACAGAATGCAACTCAGCTCAGGTATATGAGCCTGGTGGGCAGGGAAAGCCTTCACTCCCAAAGTCATCCACACCTCAGGGTTCAAATCTTGGCTTCTCAATTTACTTGCTATGCTGGGTGACCTTGGCAGAGTTATTTAACCTCCCTCTTCTGAAAATAATAAATTAGCCACCTGGCTTTTTTTTTTTTAAGGCAGAGTCTCACTATGTTGCCCTTGGTAGAGTGCCATGGTGTCACAGCTCACAGCAACCTGAAACTCTTAGGCTTAAGTGATTATCTTGTCTCAGCCTCCCAAGTAGCTGGGACTACAGGTGCCTGGCACAATGCCTGGCTATATTTTTTTTTTTTTTTTTTTGAGACAGAGCCTCAAGCTGTCCCCCTGGGTAGAGTGCTGTGGCATTACAGCTCATAGCAACCTCCAACTCCTGGGCTCAAGCGAGTCTCCTGCCTCAGCCTCCCAAGTAGCTGGGACCACAGGTGCCCGCCACAACGCCTGACTATTTTTTGGTTGCAGCCGTTATTGTTGTTTTGGCGGGTCCGGGCTGGGGATTCGAACCTACCACCTTAGGTGTACATGGCTGGCGCCTTAGCCAGTTGAGCTATAGGCGCCAAGCCGCCTGGCTATATTTTGGTTGCAGTTGTCATTGTTGTTTAGCTGGCCCTGGCCAGGCTCAAACCCACCAGCCTCAGTGTATGTGGCCGGTGCCCTACTCACTGAGCTATGGGCGCTGAGCTGCCCGGCTATTTTTTTTGTTGCAGTTGTCATTGTTGTTTAGTTGGGCTGGGCCAGGTTCAAACCTGCCAGCCTTGGTGTATATGGCAGGTATACGGCCAACAGCCAACATCGTAACCACTGTGCTACAGGCACTGAGCCTATGATTGTTGGCATTACTATTTATCATTTTCATTATGCTGCTACCTTGTAGCCTTTTTCTCCACTGGAAAGAAGTTAGAGATCTCAGGTTCCCAGTTCTCTCTCCTTTATTGTGGAGCCTATTTTCTGTGTCCACCTTAGGATTCAATTCAGGCCTAAGAAAAGCAGTGTCCTACATGCAGGAGCCACCTACAACCAGTGTGTCATCCACTCAGACCACATCTTCACAGGCAGCTGCACCACTCAAGAAAAAAGAAAGGTCTCTCAATACCATTCCCCACCAACAGGAGCCAGGGCTCCTGGGAGAGATGGAGGTTTCTAGGTCTAAGGTGAGGATGTACAAGATGAGCCTGGAACATCTTACAGTGCCTGATGGTACAGAAGCTGCCAATATGGGGATGATGTCTAAGCCAACTTAAAGAGGCTCCTGCTGCCCAAGCAACATCTCAAAGATGAGACCATCTGAGCGTCAGAAAGAATGATGACGGTATATGACTGAAACAGGATGTACACATTGAACCTCTGTATGTTGACCAGCCAAGGGACTGTAACAAACTGGTCAACATACAGAAGTGGTCAACCTGAGAAAATATGGGCCGGGTTCAGTGGCTTACGCCTGTAATCTCAGCACTCTGGGAGGCTGAGGTGAGTGGATCGCTTGAGTTCAAGAGTTAGAGACCAGCCTGAGCAAGAACAAGACCCTATCTCTACTAAAAATAGAAAATCTTAGCAGGGCATCATGCCAGATGCCTGTAGTCCCAACTACTCAGGAGGCTGAGGCAAGAGAATTGCTTGAGCCCAGGAGTCTGAGGTTGCTGTGAGTGATGGCAGCCTGGCACTCTAGCCTGCGGCAACAGAGTGAGACTCTTGTCTCGAAAGAAACAAAAACCAAAAAACCTAAGGAATGAGGCCTACTGATATGTACATGGGGTGCATGTCCAGTCTATGAAAAGTAGGTCAATTTATGGAGTGGTCAACTGTGGAGTTTCTACTGGACATACAAATCCACAAATCCTAAAAGAAAACCCCTAGAAAAAAACTCATTTGTCCCCATCAAAAAAAGACCTGTTAATTAGGGAAAGCGCTTTTATTAAGCTTCTTTTATTCAACAGAAGAATGTCCACCTACCAATGTAGTGTAGATTATGAGACCTTGCCATATTACAGTTTTTAATTGTGTAATTGATTCGGACAAGGATGCCATCACCATTAGGTGAAAAGTTGATGAGAAGCTGGATGTTCAGAGAGCCAGAGAATCACTGTTACAGCCACGGGGAAAATACCTAATGCTGTGATCAATCTTAACATCACTAATAGTCACTACTATTTAACATCACTAAACATCACAACCACCCTACCCTGAAGCCTCCTGATGTGAAGCAATGTGGCACACACACCACCATCATGAGGGATTCTTGTCAAAAATACTCAGCCTTAATCTACCAGGGCTTTCGATTTAGCTTCTACTTCACAGAAAACACAGGGATCAGAGGGATAAGTTAAGTGACCTCAGAGAAAACAAAATACATCCAGAATCAGGGACATTCTAGAGGGCAACTGGTCTGTTTTTTTTTAATTCAATGTAAAATAAGGTGGTGAGAAGAACTGTTTCGTATTAAAAGAAACCTAAGAAACCTAACAACCACATACATTACGTGGACTTTTGACTGAATTCTGCTTTGAACAAATCAAAATATTTGTGAGACAAATAGAGAAACTGATTGATTTTGGTAAGTGTGATTATAAACATGTGGTTGAGTATGAAAATGTCTTTATTTTTTAGGGTTGCAACTGAACCCATTGAGGGGTAAAATGTCATGATGTCTATACTTAAAAATACTTTCACAAACATGCACATAAACATGGAAAAAAATTCTTACTACTAAATCTGGGTGACAGATATATGGGTAGCATTATACTACTACGCTATTCTGAAGACTTGAAATTTTTCATAATTTTTTTCATAAAAAGCAAAAAATAATAAGAAGAGAAGGAGCAGGGACTCTCTTCGCCGTAATCACCCTATCCTTTATTCAACTGTCATTTACTAAGCACCTAATACGTGAGGGCAAATAAGGATTTGAAAGTTACATGAAGAAATCTCAAGTGAAATTAAAAATTACATCTTGGGCTAGGTCCAATAGGTCACGCCTGTGATCCTAGCACTCTGGGAGGCTGAGGCAGGAGCTTTACTTGAGCTGGGGCAGCAAGAGCAAGACTCCACCTCCACTAAAAATAGAAAAATTAGGCTCAGTGGCTGTAGCTCAGTGGTTAGGTCACCAGCCACATGCACCAGGGCTGGTGGGTTTGAAGTTGGCCAGGGCCTGCTAAGACAACAATAAAAACAACAACAACAACAACAAAATAGCCAGGCATTGTAGCAGGCGCCTATAGTCTCAGCTACTTGGGAGGCTGAGGCAAGAGAATCGCCTAAGCCCAGGAGCTGGAGTTGCTGTGAGCTGTGTCACCACAGCCCTC
>NW_003852499.1:5937360-5954062 GCF_000181295.1 Otolemur garnettii
AAAGAAAGAAAGAAAAGATTAGCTGGGCATTGTGGTGGGTGCCATAGTCTCAGCTACTGAAGAGGCTCAGAAGGAGAATTGCTTGAGCCCAGGAGTTTGAGGTTGCTGTGAGCTAGGCTGAGGCCATGGCACTCTGGCCTGGGTGACAGAGTGAGACTCTGTTTCAAAAACAAACAAACAAACCCCCCACATACATAGAGACATACATAAAAGTTGCATCTATCATATCATAGCCAGGGATGTTATGTCAGTTCAGAATATTTAGGATACTAGAAATGAACTGGCCACATAGATCACTTAGTAGAATTCCATTTTCATTATTTTACAGATGAAAAAGCTGAGGCTGGCTCAGCACCCGTACCCAGTGAGTAAGGCACCAGCCACATAGACTGAAGGTGGCAGGCTCAAGCCTGGCCCCAGCCTGCTAGACAACGACAACTGCAACCAAAAAATAGCTGGGTGTTGTATTGGGCGCCTGTGGTCCCAGCTACTCGGTAGGCTGAGGCAAGAGAATCACTTGAGCCCAAGAGTTTGAGGTTGCTGTGAGCTGTGAAGCCACGGCATTCTACTGAGGGTGACATGGTGAGATTCTGTCTCAAAAAAAAAAAAAAAAAAAAGAAAAGAAAAAGAAAAAGCTGCGGCTCCAAGAGACAAACAAAAGCCTGAACTAGAATCCAGGGCTTTTGATCCTAGCTTGAGCTCTTTCCTTCATACCACACAACCTCTTACCTCACTTGCAACTGAAATTCTAGGGCTCTAGCTGTGCCCAGTGTACAGTAACACACTACGAAGCTTGAAAACCAAAACTCCAAACAGGCATATGCTCTGGTGCAGAGAGAAACAGTGAATGGCTCATGGGGGTAGCCTCTTTGAAAATGGGTCATCCTGCTCTGATAGAAGCAGGAGTCTGTTTCTCAAGGCCAGTGTGTGCAGCTGCAGGTGGGGGTGGGGAGTTAGGGCAAAGGGTAAGCTGACCCAGCAGAGGATATTTAAGTCAACACTCTTGCTCCAAACTCGTATTTCAGATTCTCCTCTCTAGCCAATCGCAGCTCATGCTTTCTTGCTCACACTACTCTCTCAGTTCTATTTCGAATCTGGGCTTGAGGTGCTTAAACAAGTTCTGTTCTCCTGGATCCCTCTGAGATGTGGGGGTTCCCTATGTGCTGCTGTAGCCTCACTGCTCAACTATGTAGGGGGTGAAGATGAACGAAGAGACCTAGGAGTCCCTTTCCTGGGGTATGACACCCCCCCACACAGACCTATCTGGAAGTTACCTATTCTGTTCATTCATATAACAAATGTTTTTGGGATTGTCATGAGCAAGAAGGCATTGAGAGGGACTGGGCTAACTGCCATTCATCCTTCAGCTCCCAAGGCAGATGTCATTTCCTGCAGGAAATCTGGAGGCCCCTAAGCCAACCTAGGGCCCCTGCGGTCTGCTCCCACAGTCCCCTTCACCCTAATCATCACATTTATTGCACTCTATTATCATTTGTTTAGTTTTCCTCCCTAGTAGAGGGAGTGGGCTCTGTGAGGGAAAAGGAGCTTTGCTTTCTTTAATGAACACTCGCTCTGAGCCCTGAGTGTAAGTGGCAGGTGCTCAGTACATACAGGAATGATTAGAACGGGAACCCTCTTAGAGGGGCTCACAGTCCACTCAGCAAGGACAGGGGCCAGTGCTTAAGCAGTGTAGGATCAGATGCAATGGGAGTCCAAAGGAGAAAAAGATAAAAATTTAGGAAAATTTCTAAATTTCCTAAACAAGGAATACTCACAGGGAACCTGAAAAATGTAGACATGCCAAGATGACCTGAGGGTATTTTAGGTGGATGTAGGAGAAATGTGAACAAGAAGCAGGAAAATTTAGAGCTGGTCTCACAAACTGTCCAGTTTGTCTGGAGTATAGGCTCACAGAGGAAAGAGTGTGTGAAGCCTCTGGGCCACCTGCAGCCATCCTGCCCGTAAAGGAAGCCTACGTTTTGCAGAACGTCGAAAAAGAAAATCCTATAACCTTGTATCCCTTTTATAATTCCACTGCCAGAAACCCTTTCTTATGTCAATCTTATATTCTTCATATTTTAATATTAGTTATTTCCTCCTGCTTTGTTCTCAGAGGACCAAGATAGACTAATCACTACTCTGAATAGAAAGAAGGAGGCTTTGTGGCTTTAAACATTTCTGGCCAAGCGCAGTGGCTCAAGACTATAATTCCAGCATAGCACTTTAGGAGGCTAAGGCAGGAGGATCACTTCACCAGCCTGTGCAACTTAGTAAGACCCTGTGGCTATAAAACTAAAATTTAAAAAATTAGCCGTGTGAGCTGGCATTCTTCCTTGCTTTCTATGAGATGCCATTCTTTTCCTTTTTCCTCCCCCTTCACTATCTTCCCTTCTCCCTGCTCTCTGCTCTCTTCTCTCTCTTTTTCATCTCTTCCCCCATTCTCTTTCCTTTTTGTAATATAAAATAAACTTACGCTCTTATATCCTAAAAAAAAAAAATAGCTATGTGTGGTGGCACAAGTTTATACTCCCAGCTATTCAGGAGGTTGAGGTAGAAGGATGACTTGAGCCCAAGAGTTCAAGGCTGTAGTAAGCTACAATCATGCCACCGCCTAGGTGACAGAGCAAGACCTTGTATCTTTAAAAACAATTATTTCAAAGTATCACAAAACAGGGAAACTGTCATATTACTGGGAAAGAAGCTGGCACCGGCTACAGTGTATGCTGTGTGCAAACCTGAGACCAGTCCACATTCCCTTGACCCTGTGTGCTCGAATGCCACACAGTTGCTCTTAGGAAGCACATTATTACACCAAATTATTTTGAGCTGTTAGACTGAAACAATAAATCACATGTATTTTAGAAGCTAGGTTAAGGATGGCAAGCGAAAACAGATCCGCAGTGTTACAGAAGGACAATTAAACTTAGAACAAATGTGATTCATGAAACATTGTCTGCATTATCTCTGCTCTGAACCCTTCAATAATAGAGTATATTTAGAATCAGCATCACTCAGAACAAAGAATAGGTAACAAGCCAGAACGGCAAAAATAAAGGGTCGACCTAAATTAACATTAGTGAGTGAAGGTCGCGCACGATAGGGGCTCTGATGATAGATACGGCAGTTGTAGCCATGGGGTTCTTATAGGACTGACTTTGGAAATGTCAGGGGTGTCTGGTAAGGAGGATTCCAGCATAAGAGGTACTATGACATCAAAAGACCTTGGGCTCTGACTGACAATGGGGGCAGGTGCTGGAGAGAGCTAAGGAGTTTAATTTGATCCACACCATGCCTAATCCATTTCCTGTTCTCTTCCACAGCTTATCATCTGGGAGAAATTCTAACAGGAAGACACTGACAAGGGAGATGCCAACCACAAAGGCCACAGAGAGTGCATTTAGTCCCTCGGTGGCCCAAGGGAAAAGGAACAGTTGGTTCACATCCCCCCCCACCAACCCCCCAATGTGCCACATCCTCCCACCCAACTGTCCTCACTGGCCTTGCATTCACCAGCTATTTCCTCCTCAGAGAAATATTTTTAACTTTTAGTCTTCCCTTGAAGGTCACTCAGGAACCCTTCAGAAGGGACACTCAACAATAACATTAACTCACCAGTCCCTTCTTGACTGCCTGGCACCTTTGCCCCTGTCCACCGCCTGTGAACCCAGGCTCCTTGATCAGAGGCATGTACGCAGTGGCCTCTGGGGATACCTGCACTTAATGGTGGGAAGGGAGGAGGCAACAGTGACCTGCAGGCCTGGCGCCTATGCAGGGGCTCTGAGGTCAGAATGCACATATCAACCTTCAGAGCCCCACCCGCCCACATAGGGTGATTGCAGAAAACACAGCAGTGTCTGGTCCACCGCACCCCCAGGATGCCTCTCCTCCCCTCTAACTGCATATTTTTACAGGAGCAGACTCTTCGTTGCCATTTACTGCAGATTCCCATCTGAACTCAACTAGGGCTCCACAGTCCAAAAGGAATGGAGTTAAGAGACTAGAAGGCACCTCTCCATAAACCACAGCCACTTTCTCTGTGTCCTGGTACCATTGACATGGGCTTGGAGCACCTGGCCATAGCACATCCCCCAAAAGGTGTCATAGTCTCAGTTTCCAGGAAAGCTGCTTACTAGGACACCTGCAGCAGATGGGAATGCTCAGTTATAGGGTTAGCCTGTTGGTTGCAACAGAAGCTTTGGAATTGAATGGATGTAAGTTCGAATCCCTGCTCAGCTTTTACCAGTTGTGCAACTTTAGACTCCAGAAAATTGCTCCTCTGCCTAGTAACCAGAGGAATTCTTTTTAAAAATAGGCATAAAGATTAGTTACGTATTTCTTACTCAGAACTTATACAATTGCCACATCTAAGGAGGAGTATGGAGGACAGTTGTCTGAAACTTTATCCTGGGAGGAAGTAAAGTTGTTTTTCCAGTGTGGGATTTTTGGGGTCTAGGTTTCTATTTTTTTTCTTTTTCTTTCTCTTTTTTTTTTTTTTTTGAGACAGAGCCTCAAGCTGTCCCCCTGGGTAGAATGCCGTGGCATCACAGCTCACAGCAACCTCCAACTCCTGGGCTCAAGTGAATGTCCTGCCTCAGCCTCCCAAGTAGCTGGGACCACAGGCGCCTGCCACAATGCCCGGCTATTTTTTGGTTGCAGCCATAGTTGTTTGGTGGGCCTGAGCTGGATTCAAACCCACCACCTTAGGTGTATGTGGCTGGCGCCTTAGCCACTTGAGCCACAGGCGCCGAGCCTAGGTTTCTATTATAGATATATCATTTCAGCCTTTTATGAATGAATCAAAGGATGTTTTATAAGAGCTTCTAGGCTTGGCACCTGTAGCTCAGCAGCTAGCGCACTGCCACATACACTGGAGCTGGTAGGTTCAAATCCAGCCTGGACCTGCCAAACAACAATGACAACTACAACCAATAAATAGCCAGGCATTGTGGTGGGTGCCTGTAGTCCCAGGTACTTGGGAAACTGAGGCAAGAGAATCGCTTAAGCCCAAGATTTGGAGGTTGCTGTGAGCTGTGACACTATAGCACTCTACCTAGGGCAACATAGTGAGACTCTGTCTAAAA
Organism: Otolemur garnettii; assembly: GCF_000181295.1. Classification (NCBI taxonomy): domain Eukaryota; kingdom Metazoa; phylum Chordata; class Mammalia; order Primates; family Galagidae; genus Otolemur; species Otolemur garnettii. Next base: position 5,942,442 of record NW_003852499.1, read on the forward strand.
AAAAAAAAAAAAAAAGAGCTTCTATGAGTGGGAAAGTTCATCAAAATAGTGCCATGCACACAGAGTACATGTTCTAAATAGAATCTACTATATAAAATTCACTTTTTCAAAATAAATAAAAGACGTTCCCTTTTCAAAACATTAATCAGATTGTTAGTTAAATATCTAAATTCTTAAGCACATTTAAAATGAGGTTTCAAAATAAGTCAAATAAGGTTTTACGGTTTAAATTTTTGTTTTACCAAGTATCTTCAGCAACTTGTCTACTGAACACACACTGAGGTTTGCTCTAAGGGCTGGGTTACCAACTTTGACTGTCCTGTAAGCTTCCTTTAGGGTCCACTCTGAGAGTCACTGTGGTGCTCAGGCCAAAATTAAAACACGCAAGGAAAGCCCTTTGAAAATTTTAAAGCACTAGCTATGTGCTAGATATTTATTATGAATATTAAATATCATTTCTAGAGTGTGCAGCCTGGAATTTGCTTCAAAATAATGGAGGGAGGAATAAATGAAGTAAAATTGGGCATAAGTTAGTAATTGTTGAAATGGGATGTTCATTATATTAATTGACCTCTTTCGTGTATGTTTGAAATTCTCCACAATAAAATGACGTGGAGCCCTCTTCATTTTGTAGGTGAGAAAAACTAGTTCAGAGAGGTTAAGTGACCTTCTCCAAGTCACACAGCTAGCTGCAGAGCCAGGAGCCAAAATTCTGAACTCCCAGCTCTGGGCTCCTACTCTGGCCCAGCAACACCGGCCTCAGGCAGAAATGGGTTCCTCTGGCTGCCCTTCCAAATATTCCCAAGTTCTTCAAGCTCCCACTCGTGTCTGGGAGGATGCTTAGGAAAAGGAGAGGTGGAGGAGGCGGGTGGACAAACCTGGAGCTAGGAGAGCAGAACTCCAGCCAGAGCCCGAGCGCCCTGGGGGCGGAGGAGGAGGGACGGTTCTTTCCGGGCCTTCTAGGTCACTGCCACGTGCAGCAAGAGTGCCCAGAGAGCCTGACCTTGGCGGGTGAGGTCGGCTTATTCTGCCCCCTCCTACCACCTATAACCTTTACAGCCCACCTCCCTGCTGCTGAAATGTCAGGGCTCTGGGAGAGGTTCCGGGATTCCAGGCGTCCGGGAAAGCGGATTGGAGGCAAATTTTAGCTACCTTGGGGCACGGAGTTGGGGGCCGGGGGCGGGTCTATGCAGGGGAGCTACCTAAAATGGAACTACCTACAGTGGAACTACAGAGTTTGGAGCGGCCCGGGGAAACAAGGTCCGCGTGGGCGAACTGAGAAGATACAGGGTGGGGGAGCCGGCAGCAGCTCAGCCCCCCCTGCCAGGTTGGGAAGCAAAACCAGAAGTCTGAGGTCCCCGTTCTTCGTGGGGGGCAGGGGGAACTTCTGAGTGTCCAAGTCCTTCGGGCTTTGACCGCTAGAAAAACTGGGCACTTGGCACCCGTGTCAGGTGCCTGGAAAACTGCGCTAGGAGGACACGGCCGCGCTTGAGTTGTGGGTGCTCCAAACCCCAAGCCGATGGCGCGGGGATGCGAACAGAGGACGACCCCCCCTAGTGTGGGGGATGGAGACTGTGGCCCCCTAAGTCTTCTGTCTCATTCTGGGGCCTTGTCACCTTTGGGTGGGTTTGGGGACTTGAAGGCCTCCCACCTCCAACCGCCCTGGCACAGATCACAGACTGGCATCCTTGGATTCCCCCCTTTTCTTCCCATTCTGGTCCACAAGCTGCCGCTCTGAGGAGCCCTCAGAATCTCGCCTGCGTCTCCTCCGGGCTCCCTGTGCCTGGCCTTCCCTCACCTGCCAGTGCAAATTTAGGTCTCTCTAAGGAGCTACTCGCCCGTAGTCCCTACTTTCCCCAAGCGCCAAAGGGCACTAGCCTCAGGTGTCCCCCGCCCAAGGGTGCGGAGACCTCTCAGCCCTAAACTGACAGTCCGTCTGCCCCAGGAAACTTGGAGTGCTGCGGACCCAGAGCTATGGATCCGCTCGTGTAGACGCTGCTCTTCGCCCGGCGCCGCCGCGCGCCCCTGCCCCCGCCTCTGCCCCGACCCCGGCCACGGCCCCGGCCCCGGCCCCGGGAAGCCTCACCATCTCGGCAGCTCTCCTCGCCGGCTCGCCTCCCAGCTGGGCCTGCCCACCCCAACTGCTCCAGATACAGCCGCCTCCGCTGTTGTGACACACTGGGAGGGAGGGGGCCGGGGACAGACATGCTGGGCCAGCAGCTGCCCTGCAGCATCACAGTGCAAGGGAGGGGAGGGACCGGCCAGGTCACAATGGCTCTTCCCCGCCCACCGGCAGCTCCAGTCTCCCGGGCCACCCGGGCGCCGCGGGTCTTCCCGGAGCAGCCCCTAGAGCTGCGCGGCGGCGCGCCAGGGGGACTGCGCGGTCGTCGGGTTCCTAGCAGCTGGGCAGGGGAGGCGGCGCTGTTGCTCAAGCGCACGTGCGCTCAACACACAGCCCGTGACATCAGCGGTCACAACTCCATCTGCTCTGGAAAACAACATGAAAATGCTGAGACAAATTGTTGAAGTCACTCCCAACCCAGGAGAGGGTCGGGGTGGCCGGGGCTCGAGTGGAGCTCACCAGCGGGAGGGGCAGGATCCAGCGTGTGCTGGGCAAGCTGCTGAGCCTCGGCCCCAAGCCGGGTCTGCTCCCTCCGAGGCCCGACTGGCTGAGAATCAAGTGAGACGACGCCAGACAGCTCCCGGTGCACAGCAGGTGCTCCGTCCTCCTCTGCGCCTGCTTTTACTACTGGATCAGTGCTCTCCCCACACCCCATTATTTTCAAACCTCTCCCCTCGATCCTTTCCTAGTTTTAAGTCCCAAATGGACACACATCACCTCTCCTATGTACTCCAGCGCTGACATCAGGCCTCCCCCTGCCTCATTGCCTAGTAGCATCGCACCATGGCCACGGATGGTGCTGAAGGGCCGGGAATTGCCCCAGTTGAGAAGTGGTGGGAAGAAAACACCTGGCCTTGGTTAAGAGCCGCTCTTTTTTTTTTTTTTTGAGACGGAGCCTCAAGCTGTCCCCCTGGGTAGAGGGCCATGGTATCACGCTCACAGCAACCTCCAACTTCTGGGCTCAAGCGAGTCTCCTGCCTCAGCCTCCCAAGTAGCTGGGACTACAGCGCCCGCCACAACACCTGGCCATTTTTTGGTTGCAGCCATCATTGTTGTTTGGCGGGCCCGGGCTGGGGATAAGAGCCGCTCTTTACACTTTTGTTTTTGAGACAGAGCCTCAGGCTATGACCCTGGGTAGAGTGCTTGGCATCACAGCTCACAGCAACCTCCAACTCCAATCGCTTAAGCGATTCTCTTACCTCAGCCTCCCAAGTAGCTGGGACTACAGGTGCCCACCACAATGCCCAGCTTTTTCTTGGTTGTAGTTGTCATTGTTGTTTGGCAGGCCCCAGCTGGATTCGAACCCGCCAGCTCAGGTGTGTCTGGTGCCTTAGCGGCTTGAGCTAAAGGCACCCAGCCACCTCTTTACACTTTTTATCAACCTTTCCTCCACTCCTCTCCCTTTGTCCCATTGGGTGTTGAGCTGGATAGTCTCACTGCAGAATTCCCCACCAGGGGCTAATTCTTCTGAGGATGTAACCCCTTTTCTCACCTCTCTACACTTTCTTTAAACAACTGACCTCCGGGAACCAAGTCACTGCAGACGAAGTCATAGTTTCTCCTCCAGCACCGCTCAGTAGATTAGAGCTGCTGTCACCACACCCCATGACTGTCCGTGGTTCCAAACAGTCTGAGGTCACCTTCCCTTTCCCTCCTAAGAGATACCTATCTCTGGCCGGGAGAGAAATGAGAACAGGTTTTTCCTCATCTACACAGCAATTTGTTCTGCTGACCACTCATTCCCATATAGTCCTGTTTATATAGTTTATAGAGGGTAAGACATGTGTCTTAATCGTCTTTGCATCTGAGAGATTACTAAACACGATCCATTACCCATTGATACATATGATACTTAGTAAATTATCAGTTGAATTTTGTCTATCTTATCATGTAAGATCCTGAAAATTAAGAATCATGATTAAACTGACTGTGCTAAGTACTTGGTAGATGCTTAACAAAGCATGATGATTATTAATACATATTTACTTCCCTTTGAAATCACATAGTATATTCTCTCTCTCTCTCTCTCTCTTCTTTTTTTTTTTTTGAGACAGAGTCTCAAACTGTCACCCTGCGTAGAGTGTCATGTCGTCGCAACTCACAGCAACCTCAAACTTTTGGGCTTAAGTCATTCTCTTGCCTCAGCCTCCCTAGTAGCTGGGACTACAGGCGCCCACCACAATGCCTGGCTATTTTTTGATTAGTTATTGTTGTTTAGCAGGCCAGGCTGGATTCAAACCCGCCAGCTCTAGTGCATGTGGCTGGTGCCCCAGCCTCTTGAGCTACAGGCGCCGAGCCCACATACCATATTCTACTACTTCTTCTGTGGTATATATTCATTACTTTCTGCTTTGGATTGTAGGAGTGCGTGTGTGTGTTTAAACATTCCTACAAAACTGCAACTCTATTTATCTTGGTGTCCTCCCCATCAGAAGTAGCTAGTCAGCTACATCAGACATACTCAGTAAACAGTGATGAATAAGTTCAATTATTGAGTTCTGCTTATGAATCAACAGGTCATGAACAGGTTGTTAAAGTCTCCAGATAAGGCTGATGGTGATGATGCCAGCAGTGATGGTGCAGTGAAATTGACCTTCCTTATAATGACTTTCATGAATCACCTCCTCTTTCCTCTTTATGGAACTTAGGGCTGGGCAGAGCTATGACCACATCATAAATGCTAAATATAGTATCTTTTGGTTCCAGGGAGATAAAAAGAAGTTGACTGTTCTGGACTAAATTGTGTCCCCTACCAAATTCATATATGAAAGCCTTAACCCACAATGTGACTATATTTGGTGACAGAGCCTTTAAGGAAGTGACTAAGATTAAGTAGGTCATAAGGGTATAGCCCTAACCCAGTAAAACTGGTGTTCTTTTAAGAAAAGGAAGAGACACCAGGAGTGTGTGCAGGCATGGAGACCAGGCGCTGTGAGCACACAGCACGAGAGCAGCCATCTGTACACCAAGGAGAGAGGCTTCAGGAGAAACCAGCTCTGCCAACCAACACTTTGAACTTGGACTTCCAGCCTCCAGAACTGTGAGAAAATAAATTTCTGTGGTTTAAGCCACCCGGTCTATGGTATTTAATTATGACAGATCTAGCAAACTCAGACAGTAGTCTTACAGTCTTTGGAGTAAAAAAATGTCTATTTCTTTAGGGTTTTTGAGTCCTCTCTCTGCAAATTATTTGACTCGGCTTCCCAGATCTATTAGTGATCCTTCCCCCCATCCCACCCCTCCACTTTCTTCCCTGAGTAAAAGTTTGGAAAGGAGAAGGATCATGTTTTCTTAAGTCTCCGTGATGTTTAATTTTATATGTTAACTAGACTGGGCCACTAGGTGCATGGACCTTGGTCACACATTACTAAGGGTGTGTCTGTGAGGGTGTTTCTGTATGAGATTAACATTCGAATGAGCAGACCCAGTAAGGCAGATGGCCTTCCTCAGTGTGGATAGGCTTCATCCAGTCAGCTGAAGAACAGAATAGAACACAAAGTCTGAGTAAGAGGGAACTTCTGCCTGCCTAGCTGTTTGAGCAATAACACTGGTCTCTCCCTACTCTTGGACTAGAACTCACACCATTGGCTCTCCTGGTTCTCAGGCCTGCTGACTCAACCTGGAACTGCACCAGCTCTCCTGGTTCTCCAGCATGCCAACTGCAGATCTTGGGACTTCTCAACTCCCAGAATTGCTTGTAATAAATCTCTAGATAGCTAGATATGTAGGTATCTCCTACTGGTTCTGTTTCTCTGGGGGACCTTAATACAGTCCCCTTTTTGCAGATGGAGAAACAAAGTCAAACCCAGGCTGTTTATGATAAAGCAATTATGTATACTGTGTGATTTAGGCCTTTTAAAGAACTTACCCCCACCTCTCCCACCTTCCCATTAGCATGTGTAAATCTATTTCTTCTTGTATTAATTTTTGTGCTATGAGGTCATAATGTCAAACATAATAATTACAGTTATAGCCTAAAAACTTGACTCCTACTCATTTGAGTGGGAAGTGAGAATTTCTATCCATTGCCCAGGAAAAGAGTTAGTCTTCATGATATTTATATATTGATTATTTATGCAATATTTCCTGAAACATCACTTTTTATGTGCCAAACAATGTGCTAATGACTTTTATTCTTCACAATAAACCTCTGAAATTAAATTTTTATTATCTCTATTCTACAGATGACAAATCAAGACTTAGACATGTTAACTCTTATTCTTGATCACATAATGGGCAAGAGGTAGAGCTGGGCTTTACACTCAGGGAGTCTGACAGCAGAGCTGAGCTCAGCTGGAACCGAAGGGCAGACCTTGTATACAGAGAGAGGGCTTATCCTTGTTCTCTTAGCGGAGATTTTGGAAGCCCAGATCTCTGGGATGGTGCGTCCAGGGGAGCAGGTGATAAAGATGGAGCTCACCATGCAGGGAGACTATTCATTTCTAGGCACCCACACAGCCCGTGAATTCCAGAGAGCAAATATTTTCTTAGAATCAGATTATCTAGATTCAAGAACTTTTCCTATGTATTTAACTTTGGTTATCTCCACCACCTTCACATTTATATATTAGCATTCCAGCTGTGTCTCAAATGTTCTTCTTCCTTCAAGGGAAGAGAAGGATGAACATTTTGGCCATTGCATCACTGACAAAGAGCTTCCCCTTTGAGGTCCACATGGTTTTCAGCAGCTGTAATCAAGAGATCACCAGAGCAGCGCCTGTGGCTCAGTGAGTAGGGCGCTGGCCCCATATACTAAGGGTGGTGGGTTTGAACCTGGCCCCAGCCAAACTGCAAACAAAAAATAGCCGGGTGTTATGGTGGGCATCTGTAGTCCTAGCTACTGGGGAGGCTGAGGCAAGAGAATCGCCTAAGCCCAAGAGCTGGAGGTGGCTGTGAGCTGTGATGCCACAGCACTCTACTGAGGGTGACAAAGTAAGACTCTATCTGTAAATAAATAAATAAATAAATAAAACAAAATAATAACCAGTTAGCATACAATGGAAGGGGGCCACAGTGAGACTCTGTCTGGGAAAAAAAAATTTAATACAAAAACTAAGAAAATGCTGTGAAGGCTATGTTAACCAGCTTGATGAAAATATTTCAAATTGTATATAAAATCAGCAGATTGTACCCATGATTGCATTAATGTACACAGCTGTACATTAAAAAAAATTACACAGCTGTACATTAAAAAAAAAAAAAAGGAGAGATTACCAAAGAAAAAAGTGAATCCCAGGACAAATTTGGGCCACACGATCCAGATTGCCCTTCTCCCAGGCAATTCCCTTTCCAAAGCCAACCTTGGAGGGCCTGGATTGTTGTGTTGTAAGCTGGGGAAGGCAACGTTCTCCTCTGATTCTTCCCCTGCTCCCATTCCTCCCAACTGGTTGCTGTCAGAGACGGCAACCTTCAGAGCATCATCTCCTCCCCTTAGCTTTTGAGCCCTGTTACATTCACATGCCCTGGTGGGGGGTTTCTGTAAACTAACATCAGGAAGTCACAAAGAACTCAGCAGAAATACGAGGCTGTGAGCACTTAAAGCTAAAGTCGGGAACAAGTTACAAAGTGCTGAGAACATTAAGTTGGGGGACTCAGAAAAAACTCATCTCCACACCTTGGCCTTAGCTAAGTCCCCAAGCCCTGGCCCTCACTGCACCCAAGGTTCTATTACAGATCAGTTAACCTCCTTCTTCCACTGCCAGCTCCTAAAAAAGCATGGGAAGGTCTGTGTGGGATAGAGTGGCACCACAGGAAAGATAAAACAGTTCATATTATCTCCTCTCTGAGGCCTTAGTACCCCTGTCAGGGGTGTCTAAACCTTTTTCTTCTCAGCCACAAATTGGAAGAATAAGAGTTGCCTTGGGTTACATATTAAATACACAAACATTTACACGGAAGTTGATGAGCAAAAAAAGGTCCCTGCATACTTTTTGTGATATCTAACACCACAGATAAGCAAAAACAATCCTTACATCATCAGGAGGTAGGTTAATGAGTACAAATATACAGTTAGGTAGAAGGAAAAAGTTCTCATGCTTGATAGCAGAGGAGGGTAGCTAGAGCTGTTGTGTATTTCAAAATAGCTAGAAGAGAAGATTTGAAATGTTCCCATAGAAACAATAAATACCCACAGTGATGGACACCCCACTTACACAGTCTCTGTATGTAACAAAATATCACAGGTACCGCCATAAATATGTACAAAGATGCATCAATAAAAATATTGAAAAGTAGGTATGGAGGTGACTTAATTTTCTTTCGTGGCCCCAAGGTGACAGCCGGCTAGATACACAGTAATTAATTCTTCACCTTTCTGGCTATTTCTCTCCTGTCAGTCACTGACTGAAACCTTTGGTTGCATTGTCTCACTTTTTCTCAGTTGTTTCACGTGTTGCTATAAGTATTGCTATGGGTTTAGTCTTTCTGGAGCACATCCTGGTGGTGCAGGACAAGCACAGGAAACTATTTTCCCTGTTGATGTTGTAGAGCCCCTTTCAGAAACTGTCCCCCAAACATAACACAGACAAGAAATAACAGCACTGTCTCCCTATCTGATTTACCTGGCACTTGGTGCCATCACAGCATTTTCACCTGCGATCTGTTTAGAGCTGGGTTATTCATATCATCAAAAAAGTTGAGAGTAGCTTGTAGCCAATCTTGGCTATTGGAATCAATTGACAACAGTGTCCTTTACCTGTAAGCTACACACGAAAATCAACTCCCCAGTCTCAGATTTGCAGTCCTTGTATCACGGTCTCTTGCTGGTTCTGACACAGTCCCACTCTTTCTAGGAGTCTCTTTTAAGAATTATTTTACTAGATGAATACTCAGTCTAACTCAGTGGATATGACCTTGGAACATCCATAATTACCCACTTAAAGATCAAGGTACCATATGCTGTGTGTTTTTTAGTTGTTCGTGGGGGCAAAAACACTTTCTATGTTGGCATTCCTACTTCGTGGGGCACCAATGAATGTATGCTGTGTGCTGGAAATAGACTAAAAGGTTCCTGTTGTTGTTGTCGTTATTATTATTATTTTGAGACCAAGTCTCACTCTGTTGCCCTGAGTGGAGTGCTATGGCATCATAGCTCACAGCAACCTCAAACTCTTGGGTTCAGCAACCCTCTTGCCACAGCCTCCTGACTAGGTGGGACTACAGGCGCCCACACCAATTCCTAGCTGTTTTTTTAGAGACAAGGATTTTGCTCTAGCTCAGGCTGATCTCTAACTCCTGGACTCAGGCAATCCACTGGCTTTGTCCTCCCAGAGTGCTAGGAGTACAGATGTGAGATACCATGCCCAGCCAAAGTTCCTATCATTATAGCATGGTAAGTATGTTTGTAAATGTTTGCATAAAATACTTTCTGTATAAACCAGTTTGTTAGGTTTTCTGCTGGGGTAATTAGGACTCTTGCAATTTCTTCTTCCTCTCTCTCCTACCAACATGGTGCTCTACTGCCAGCATGAGTAGGCGGCAGGACACAGCTTCAGTGGTCAATCTGTTTGCCTTGGTTTTTAGTATGATATTTGGTAGAATACTATTGACAAGAAAACATGTATGTTACATCACTGGAAAGAAGAAACAGTATAGTAGTTCAATTCCCAATATGTACCTTTGTTTAATTTTGTTTTAAGTAAAAATAAGAATCTGTATTGACTTTTCCCTTGGCTATTCTGGTTTTAAAGAATGAACTACAGGTCATGGGCTTTTCTGTACTGATAGGTTGTTTTACGTTGTTTTCAAAAAAGTACTTTTTTTTTTTGAGACAGAGTCTCACTTCACAGCCCTCAGTAGATTGCTGTGGTGTCATAGCTCACAGCAACCTCCAACTCCTGGGCTAAGGATTACAGGTGCCCACCACAACGCCTGGCTATTTTTTGTTGCAGTTTGGACGGGGCCGGGTTTGAACTTGCCACCCTCAATATATGGGGCCAGCGCCCTACCCACTGAGCCACAGGCACCGCCCTAAGAATAAAATCAAGTGAAGACAGAGGCAGGGACTGGTATGATACTGCCACACACCAAGAGACACCCAGAGCCACCAGAAGCTGGAACAAAGGAGGAAGGATGTTCCCCTAGATGCAGGGGTCCTCCAACTTTTTAAACAGGGGGCCAGTTCACTGTCCTTCAGACCGTTGGAGGGCTGGACTGTGGGCCCCAGGACGAGTCAGCTGCTAAGCAGGACAGGCAGCTGCGGCAAAAACACTTGGTGGGCTGGATTAATGTCCTCCGCGGGCCATAGTTTGAGGACGCCTGCCCTAGAGCCTTCAGAGGAGATACCTTGATCAACTTCTGGCCTCCAGAGCTATGTGAGAATACATTGCTATTGTTTTAAGCCGTAAATCTGTGGTAATTTATTACAGCAGTCCTAGGAAACATATACATACAGTTAGAAAGTGGATAATTTTGGAAGCTGAATAGATGATGATATTACATAGAAAAGAATGCAGAACCCATAATAGTAGATATAAGCTTATAATAAGCATCTACAAATGTATATTAAAGAGAATTCATGGACTATTTTCTTTTCATGTTTTCTTTTTTTGTTTGTTTGGTTTTTTAGGCAGAGTCTCACTCTATTGCTCCAGGCTAGAGTACCATGGCATCAGCCTAGCTCACAGCAACCTCCAACTCCTGGGCTCAAGTGATCCTCTTGCCTCAGCCTCTTGAGTAGCTGGGACTACAGGCACCCGCCACAGTATCCAGCTAATTTTCCTTTCTATCGTAGAGGTCTCACTCTTGCTCAGGTTGGTTTTGAACTCCTGAGCTCAAGAGATCCTCCGTCTGGGCCTCCCAGAGTGCTAGGTTTATAGACACGAGCCACCACATCCGGCTTTTAATGGGTCCTTTTTAGTAAAGTTATTTGAATGAAGGGAAACCATTTCCTATCTTACAAATATAACAAGTAGTGTGGAATGTTAAATAAACCTGAAAATAAAGTCCTATCATCCCAGGTGGCAGCAGAGCCAGGCTAGGACCTGACTATCTTTCAGTCTGGTGGGTTTGATTTTGGGGGTTTTGACTCAAGCAATACTGCCTCACAAATCCATTTTTAAAACTTGAGGACCCACCAAACCTCACCCATCTGTGCCCGTTTCCCTGCAATGGGCTCGTGCCTGTCTGTCAGGATAGATTCACACCTCCTGGTCCACAAGCCTCCAGCCTTCATCATCAGCCAAACAGAGTACTGTGTCACAAACCGTACTGCCTCCCCACTCAGGGCCCCCACTGTCCTCTTCTGCACTAAAAGCTAAGTCAGAGAGCATGTTATTTTTCAGCCTAGTGCTTGATTATTTTAAATAGCCCAGAGAAAGTGCTGATTTGCAATTGCCTGTGTAATGGTATACATAGTATACACAATTCCCTAGCGGACTGTGTGTCTGATTTAAATCTGATTTAACCCAATTAAATGCGCCTACATGCAAAAGTCAATATCTATTCAACCTATATATTTCCTGCAGCTATTTTAGTTTTAATATGTTTTAATAAAAAGACT
>NW_003852499.1:5955111-5964285 GCF_000181295.1 Otolemur garnettii
CACAGCACTCTACCTAGGGTGACAACTTGAGGCTCTGTCTCAAACAAAACAAAACAAAACAAAAACCCCAACCAAACAACAAGAACAAAAATAACTAATAGCAGTGGCTTGTCTGGGGCTTGGGGAACTTGGTAGAGGGAGTGATGGGAGGGCTTTCATACCACTCCTTTGTATATCTTTTTTTTTTTTTCTTTTGTAGAGACAGAGTCTCACTCTATTGCCCCTAGGTAGAGTGCTGTGGCATCACACAGCTCACAGCAACCTCCAACTCCTAGGCTTAGGCAATTCTCTTGCCTCAGCCTCCCGAGTAGCTGGGACAACAGGCGCGCACAACACCCGGCTATTTTTTTGTTGCAGTTTGGCCGGGGCCAGGTTTGAACCCACCACCCTTGGTATATGGGACTAGCGCCTTACCCACTGAGCCACAGGCACTGCCCCCTTTTTGTACTTTTTAAAAAGCTATATATATTGCATTTTTAGAAAATGAAATATATTCTTAAATAACATACGTTAGAAGGCTTGGCCCTTCTTTAAGTAATTAGAGCCATTTGCAAAGCCTAGTTCCTAGGAGGAAGCCAAGGAGGGACCTTTTCCGTGGTGTGACGTTCGTTCTTCTACTCTCCTGACTCTCCCCATCTTACACTTAACTAATAGTGACAATGATGATAACTAGCACCTGCTCAGGACCTGCCACATGCCATGCACCTTTGAAACATTTTATGCATTATTAGCACCATTTAATCCTCACAATGAACCTACAAATGCTATTATTATCTTTATATTACAGATAAAGAAACCGAGGCACAGGAAAGATGATTTGCCCAAAGTTAAAGTAGGGTTGTCAAGAGGCATTACAGTCTCAGGATCCACACGCTTACAACACCACTCCACACTGCCTCTCACTTACACAGCAGAATTACTCCATTGGGGTTAAGCTTTGTTTCTCAAAAAAGCCTTGGAAAAGTTCAGGTGTTTCCCACAATGATTGACAGAGCATGTCTTTTAGCTGTTCTAAAAGACATGGCACTTCTGAAAGCAGGCTATTGTCATCTAGGAGACCATGAAACCCACAAGCAGAACCCAATACGGACAAGTACTTTAGAGGGGAGTATGTAGGACCCCTAGAATGTTCCAGACCAGTGGGTGCCCACTGGAAGAAGGATGCCATCCACTATCAGCTCAAAGTCTCAGAGGGGCTGGGAGTAGGTGGGGTGTCTCCTGTAGGGAGACGAGGGCAATTTTACCAGCTCCTCAGCTCGGCAATGGATGAAGAGAGTGAGCAATACTCTGAGACAGCACTTTGGAAGGGATCAAGATACAGGTAACTTCCTTTCAGAGAAAGCAGCCCATTTATTGCGGACCCAGCTGAGGCCACTGGTCACCAAGAGCATGGCTTGTCTGTGGGGTCATCTGGTGGAGCATGAGCTTGTATTTATACCTATGAAGGAAAGACATCTGCCCACCGTCTTTATCATTGTTGGTAGAGAAGAAAAGAAACACTTCCTGTTCTTCCCCTTTGCAGGGAGCTGAGCAGTGATAACTGCTCAAACAGATGCCAAGGTTGCAGTGTTCCCCGCTCCTCCCTACAGCCCTGACACTGGCCTTTATTACTCATCAACTTTTGCTACTTCTGTTTCTTCCTTCCTCTAATTCTCAAGGCCAAAATCCAAGTTCATTCAATAAATCTTTATTCATAACCTCATTCTAGGTGCTATGGGGCGTGGGGGAATTCTGGTGCTAGTCTGCCTAGCTTCAAATTTCAGCCCTACCACCTATGGATGTGTGACACTAGGCAAATTCCTTAGCCCTTCTGTGTCTGTTTTGTCATCTCTGAAATATAGATAATAACACCTATCTCACTGGCTTGTTACAAAATTCATGAGTTAATATATGTAAAGTACCTAGGTGCCTGGCACACAGCAAATACCTTACAGCAAACAGCTAACCAAATATTAGCTGTTATTATTACTTTTAGAAGACATGGTCCCTGCCCCATACAAAAGGCTTCTATCCAGTGGGAGGGATATGATAATGGCCCCTCAAAACAGTTAAAGATCACTGGGAGGCAGAGCCGAGTGGATCCATTGAGCTCAGGAGTTCAAGACCAGCCTGAGCAAGAGCAAGTTCCTGTGTCTACTAAAAAGAGAGAAACTAGCCAGGTGTAGTAGCACGCACTTACAGTCCCAGCTACTATGGAAGCTGAGGCAAGAGGATCTCTTGAGCCCAAGTTTGAGGTTTCTGTGCGCTATGATGCCACAGCACTCTATCCAGGGTGACAGAGTGAGACTCTGTTTACAAAAAAAAAAAAAAAACAGTTAAAGATTAAAACAAATGTCTATTGACTCAGTAAAATGAATGGTTTAACTACTAAAGTGCAAGAAAGAGTCTTACCAGAAGAGGCTTCCTAGAAGCAGAAATGTGGCTAATAGTAAGTCGGATCTGAAGGACGAATAGGCTATGGAAAGGTGACATGCAGGGAAGAGCATGAGCAAACCCACCTTGGTCTGGGTTTGGGGCAGAGCTGACCAGCAATAGGAAGGCAGGCCAGGAGTCTGCCTAGGGAACAAAGAGTGGGGGGTCTGGGTCTAAGCTATCTCTGCTGCTGGAATGCTATTAATAATTAGAGCCAAGGAAGTATTTGGTATGATTGGTAGTCATTCGGGTCAGGTAAGAGATGAACATGAAAGTAAACAAACTCAGAAGGGAGAGACATGCAGGAAGAGAGGAGCTATAGGCAGAGCCTCCAGGGCACCCTCATGCCAAGCTTGAAAGTCAAAGAGAAAGAGAAACTAGCTAAGGAAGTACAGTGGGAGTCAGTGAGGTTAGAGACTGAGCCAGGAGCCAAGGAGGAAGGATACCCTACTGCACCTGGAAAATAAGCCTATAAAAAGCATGAATGCGTTTTCCCCAGAACTCGAAGTTTCTAGGAAGGGGAAGAACCTATGTGTTCATTACATTCTAAAGATCATACAAATTGGTTTTCTGACTAAGAAGCCTCTACATTATATAATGTGGATGTTGTTAAAGTGGACTTTTTCTGAGCTGACGTGTCTACAAAAATCCTTTTGTTTTTCTTTCTTTCTTTTTTTTTTTTTTTTTGAGACAGAGCCTCAAGCTGTCACCCTGGGTAGAGTGCTGTGGCATCACAGCTCACAGCAACCTCCAACTCCTGGGCTCAAGCGAGTCTCCTGCCTCCACCTCCCAAATAGCTGGGACTACAGGCGCCTGCCACAACACCCGGCTATATTTTTTGGTTGTAGCCATCATTGTTGTTTGGTGGGCCCAGGCTGGATTCGAACCTGCCAGCTCAGGTGTATGTGGCTGGCACCTTAGCCACTTGAGCCACAGGCGCCCTGCCAATCCTTTTGTTTTTCAAACAACCTTCCTCATCTAACCAACCCCACCTAATCTAATGTTCTCACGTCCCACTTTAGATGGTACAAAAGTGACAAGAGAGTGTTTAAAGTTTCGAAGAGGCTAATGGAAAATATAAGCTGGGAAATATGTAGAGCTAGATACGAGTCTGGGTCAGCATTAAAATTAGAACAGGGGTGGGCACAGTGGCTCACACCTGAATCCTGGCACCCTGGGAGGACCCCTTGAAGTCAGGAGCTCAAGAATAGTCTGAGTAAAAGCAAGACTCCATCTCTACTAAAAATAGAAAACATTAGCCAGGCAGACTGGTAGGCACCTGTAGTCCTAGGTATTCGGGAGGCTGAGGCAGGAGGATTGCTTGAGCCTAGCAGTTTAAGGATGCAGTGAGCTATGATCACACCACTGTACTCTAACTGGAGTGACACAGCGAGACTCTGTCTCAAAAAATAAATAAATAAATAAGTGGATCATAAACTGCCCACCCCACCTGCTTGGACTTGACCCTGTTACTGAGATGGGCACTACCCAATCTCACTTGCACCTGTAGCTGTTTGACCATCCCAGAGGGCAGCTGTTGAACAGCCACCTCCCTGGCCTGGCCTGGCCTAGATCACTTCCACTCTCTTTAGCAGAGGACATACCACTGCCTTTTGGTCTCTGTCATACACATACCATTTTGTCTGCAAACTGCCATCTTTTCACAGATTCTCAAGTGCCCAGGCTGCCAAGGGGTTGGGTGTTTAAATTAAGATAAATAAATAAATAAAACTGAAAGAAGAATCAACGTTAACAGTGATGATCTCTGAGTGGTGGGATCATGAGTCCTATATTTTCTTCCATGCAATGTTAAATATTTTTCTAAAATATATAGGCATTCCTTTAAGGCAAGAAAAATATTTGCTTTATTGGGAGCTTGGCAAATAATACCTGGATCCCCACTTCACCATTGGAGAAATGGCACAGGGAAGGGTTTGACAGGCTCCTGAGGCATTGTGCCCATAGCAGCTAACTTCTTATCAGTTCAAAGTCATGAGATTTCCAGAGGGAGAAAGGCAAAAGGACCCTATTTTTTTCTGGTAAACAGCCCACATTTTAAGATCCAAAGAGGTGCTAGACCCAAGAGGGAGGTGAGGGATACCTTGACCAGGCTCTAGGCAGCTGGGCTAAGCCAGAGTAAAATCAGAATTCCAACAGGCCCCACTTGTGGGTTCCAGAGGCCAAAGTCCATTAACTCAGTGGCTTTTCCATGCAAGGAGGAAAAAGAGAAGGTCAGTTCACAGGTAGGTGCCCTACTTGCAGTTTATGCCAGGCCTTTCTCTTTCTGCCATTTCTGGAGTGCTTTAACTAGATGGCAGAGACTGCCCAGTGCCCTTCCAAATTTAGAAAGAAACTGATGTCCAGAGTGCAATGGCCTACTCTTATCTCCCCAGTGCGGAGGTGGCAGTTGCCAGGCAGGCTAAGCAGCCTGCTTAGTATTTCCCCAAAAGTAAAGTTAAGAGGTCTTGCCCCTGTCTGTTAATCTTAAACTTGGGGTTGCTGTGCTTCTAGGCTTTGCCAAGGTTGGAGAGATTTCATCATGGTAAAAAGGGCACCAGGACAGGCTCTGTGATCCTATCGCACAATGGAGTAACATTAAGAATGAGGCAGCTCCACGTGTGCTGACAGGGAACAAACACCCGAGACTGATGACGGTTTCTTTTACAGTGTGGCACAGCGTGTCATGGGATAATAGCATGCTATCATTTGTGCAAGAGAAAGAAAAGCTCAACATCAAAGAATTATCTCTGGAGGGATAAGCACACTGGCAATAGTGGTTGCCTCTGCGTAGAAACCGGGGGATAGAGAACAAGGGTAGAAAAGTAGACTTTCTTTTCTACGCAATACCCTTTTTGTGACTTTTGAATTCTGGATCATGTGTAAAAACTATTTTTAAATGGTCTACATACACCCATGCGCAAACATACACATGCAAAAGAATGGGGATTAGCTGCAAGAAGCTATTTCCTATCCCTTCTAGTCCCTCCCTAGAAGCAGAACCCTCCATCCTCCTCCAGGTGCCATCTGTTCTGCTGTCTACCTACCTTCTACCCCATGGGGTTACCCACAGTAGCCTGATTTTTCCTCTTCCTTTCACCCCCCACTAGCCTCCCATCTGACCACAAGAGGATTACCAGTTCCTGCTTTCCTCAACACCCTTAAATTTTAAAGTATCCGTTCTATGTTGCATTCTTCAGGAGCCTCTAGATCCTGATCAACTGATCCAAATGGAGTTGCCCTCTTCTGGACGTATTTGCATATTAAGAGTAGACTTCAGCTAGGGAATGAGAGAAAGTGAGGATTTTTAGGGAAGGTGAGACAGAATCAGAGTGTGGTGAAATGAACATGAGACCTGAGGGTCAGGAGATGTTGGTCTTATTCAGGATGTGTGACCTGGAGCAAACCACTTCTTCACTTCTCAGGGACTGAAAAACACAGGAGCTATAATATATACAATCTGCAATAGATGATCTTTCCAGATCTCACATCTTACAAAATCTTATCATGCAATTGGACTCACCAATGTGTGTCATGTGTGCTGAACAGCCCTGTCCAACAGAAATACGAACCACAAATGTAATTTTAAACGCTCTAGGAGCCATACTCAAAAAGCAAAAAGAAACAGATGAAATTCATTTTAATAACAGATTTTATTTAACCCAGTATATGCAAAATATCATCATTTCAACATACGATCAATATAAAAATTGCTGAGTTTCTTTTTTTTTTTTTAGTACTAAGACTTCCAAGTATGTACTTTACATTTTCAGAACATCTTAATTTGTAAAGTGATGCTCAAAAGCCACACTTGATGAATGATTACCATACTGGACGATGCAGGTATGAGTCTAACAGAAAAGCCTTCTCTTTACTTCTGACCTTTTGAAGCCCAGGGCTGAATACTGATTTGAGCACCAGCAGCACTACACCCTTTGGAAAGGTCAATTAGTTACAGAGGCAGTTTGGGATCTGAGTTCTTTGCCTGACTGGGCAAGTAGTTGCGGCTGGTTATCCGACAGCACTGCAGAGTTCAGGATAAAAATAAAACAGACAATTTGAGGGCCTATAAGCAAAACAATACTGGAGAACTTCAGGAGAGAGCAGAAAAGTGAGTTGGGCATTATCAGGTCTTCTTCATATTCAGGGTTTCCCAACACGAAACCCCACAACTCAACTAAAGTACACAGATGTCTTGACATGTCGGCTGTATCAATCCACTCCCTTCAACACCTCTGAGCACTTTCTACCTCTTAGGCACTCAGCTGGCATTGAGGACACGACCAATCACAAAAGCTCTTACTTGGAACATTTCATAAGCACCATCTCAGTTACTCACCTACAAATGCCTATGAGACAAGAACTTACAGATGAGGACCCTGAGGCTGAAAAAGCTAAACCACTCTCCGATAGTCACACATGTGGCAGAGCAGGGACTTATATACTGCAATAAGCCACACTCCCCAATTTCTAAGAGCTCATTGTTATTGGAAGCAACGATGAAGTTCACAAAATCATAAACCCATGAGGTCACTACCAAAGAAGGTGTATAAAATAGTGGCCTGGATGGGTTGGAAATGACTCCTCAGTTAAGTCTGGAAGGTGGAGGAGCTCAACAGGCAGAGAGCAGGTGCCTTTGGTAGGAACAGCGTGAACTACAGTGCAGGGTCTGAGGGAGCAGGTAGCTGTGACTGGCAGGCAGCTGGAAGGCAGCGTGCACAAGTAGCAGAGGCCTCAGGTCAAAGTGGACATGTGAGCCAAAGCCAGTACATGAAGGCCTTTAATTCCATGAAGAGCATCTGGATTTTATTCTGTGGGCCTCAGAAAGCCACACCCAGTATGAACAGTAAACGGGGCCAGGTTTTCATTTTAAGAAATCATTCCATAGGAGCTTCAAATCAATCTGACTCCTTTTTTCTCCAAGGTTCTAAGCTC
This sequence comes from Otolemur garnettii, assembly GCF_000181295.1. NCBI lineage: Eukaryota > Metazoa > Chordata > Mammalia > Primates > Galagidae > Otolemur > Otolemur garnettii. Next base: position 5,962,456 of record NW_003852499.1, read on the forward strand.
TATTTAAAGGCTGATACCAGAAAGCACAGACTTGTTTCCTACAGAGTTGGACCATGCCCTAGGGATTTAATTCTAAGGGTCTGTGAAGTTTATGTACTTTATTCATTTCTTGAAAAAGAAGTTGTTGGCTAGCAACCCCTGAAAGTCAACCAATGAAGAGCAAGCAAATATCTCCCACATTCTTGGCATCAACACCGACTGAGGTCCCAGCACAAGATGGCCTGCCTGGCCTTTGGCTGCAGAGTGTCTGGCCCCTGCTGGAAGCCTTTCACAATCCTGGCAGCTCAGTGGGGTTTGACATTTACTTGCACAGAAACATGTAAGATTCTTGTAGGTACTGGGAAAAAAACACAGAAGCATTTCAAATCCTCAAATGCTAAGGTCCCAATGCCTCCCTAAGGTTTCACTATTCACTATCTCCCCTCTACTCTCCGCCCCCAGCCCTTCCAGTTCACCTGATTACTCAGTTCCATTTTCAGCTCAGCAGCCTCTGAGCTGGCCTACTTTCCAAGGCCACACTAGCAGAAAAAAATTGGCATTATACAAACAATAGAACATAACTAGGACAACAGGACATGGGGGAGGGGACCTGCACTATTATGCACCAAGGATATAGGCAGAACCTGGTAAAACAGCCATGAAACAAGTCTGTAGGACAGGAGGCAGAGTAGGCAGAGATGCTGAGTGTAACAAAGCAGGGCATGGCTGCTTATAACATGGAAAATTGAGCTGAAGACCAAGCGGCACCAAGCAAGATCACTTTACCCCATGATAACAGCTGAGCAGGCTTACTTTGTTTTCAATAGCTACCCAGGTGGTTCTGAAAGCCATGCCTAGTCTGGACAGTGAGAGATCTGCAGCTGCAAGCCCACTGCAGGACCATGGGAACAGTATGCTGATACATGATTAGGCCAGCCCTGTAGAGGAGGATGGGAGACCAGACAGAGGCCCTTCAGATCTCATGCTAGCTAATTAAGGTACGGCCCTCTGGTACCCTTCTAAGAGGTAAGTCTTCAAGCTTATGGTAGGACAAGGGTCACTCTATTATACTTTCTCTGAACTTTAGCTCCATAACACCCTGACTGGAATACTCTCTTGCCTTTACCAAGATGGAATGTTTCAGGGACACAGTCCCTGCTCCAAAACTCCTTTGTGAGGGGCCCCTGGGCATGAGAGGATACTGTTCTGGATGCCACATTATGGACCAAGGCAAGCCAAAGTGGGGTGCCAAGGGGAGGATGACTGGGCAGCAAGACACAGCACATCTGACAAGATGGGCTCCTTCTGGAATCAGACTGGCCCCATTCCTGCAGGATGGGCACCCTGGTTTGTTTCTGCTGTAGCAGGCGTGGAGGGAGGAGAGGTCCAGCTGTGTGGAGACTGCTCAGTCCCGGATGCGGAGATGGTAGAGGTGAGAAGACATGGCCTTCCGGATCCAGTGGAAGAGCTGAGCCAGCTTGTAGAGGAAGGGCCAGGAGGAAGGAGATGCTGCAGGGCACAGGGAGGACTGCTGTGAATGCTCCTCCCACTCCTTCACTCTGCCCGCTCCCACCCATCAGAAATGCTACTGCCTTGAGATCACGCATGGTTTGTTTTTTTTTAAGCGTATTTTGGTGTTTAATGTAAGCATTCTCCCCAATAATAAAAATTTCACTTTCTCTGGGATATATTTTCTTCACTTGAATTACAGTGACCTTAAATTTGCTAAGAAAAAGATCCAAATTATTATGTTTTAATCCAACTTTTTTGCAATAGAAGAAACTGGTAACAGTGACTGCTGCTGGGGAGATAAATTTTGGAAGAGACTTTTTTTTTTTTTTTTTTTTTTTT
>NW_003852499.1:5966172-5970133 GCF_000181295.1 Otolemur garnettii
GGAGGCTGAGGCAAGAGAATCACTTAAGCCCAAGAGTTGGAGGTTGCTGTGAGCTGTGTCACCACCATAGCCCTCTACTGAGGGTGACATAGTAAAACTCTGTCTAAAAAAAAAAAAAAAAAAAAAGGTGACCACTTTGAAAATAGACAAATCACTGTGTGACCTACGCTAGTCACCTCTCTGGTTCTTAGGTTCCTCAACCAAAAAAAAAAAAAGAAGAAAGAAAGAAAGAAAAAGAAAAAAGAAAGAAAATGGACTCCGTGCCTCTGGCTCAGGTGACTAAGGCGCCAGCCACATACACCTAAGATGGCGGGTTCAAATCCAGCCCGGGCCCGTCAAAACAACATGACCAAAAAATAGCCAGGCGTTGTGGTGTGCACCTGTGGTCCCAGCTACTTGGGAGGCTGAGGCAGGAGACTCACTTGAGCCCAGGAGTTGGAGATTTCTGTGAGCTGTGATGCCACAGCACTCTACCCAGGGGGACATCTTGAGGCTCTGTCTCAAAAAAAAAAAAAGAAAGAAAATGAAGGGACTAGAATAAGGGTATCTGGTTTTCCCTTCAATTTTGAAAGTTATAGAAAGTTATATAATTCTATTCTAAGTCTAAATTTATGAGAAACAGAGATTAGATCATAAATCACATAGAGTAAAAAACATTAAGAAAAACCTAAAAGAGTAAGGACCTAATCCTGGCCCACTGCTTATGTACCTGAGGAATTAATCCTTAGGAAATAAGCAGGGTTGTTCCCAAATACCACCTACGGAGCTCATTTCTACTTCACAGTGAGCCAGAATACAGACTAGTCAAAACGTTCAATAGTCAAAAGGTTAAATCAATTACGGAAGTTTCCGCATATTGAAATATTTAGCCATTTAAAGCCACTAAAGCATATTTATGACAGGCAATGGCCTACAGTATCGACATCCAGAGAAAGAGGCAAAATATAACAATTACAACAGTGGATTTCTGTATTATTCCTTATATTTTTCTCTATTTTCCACATTTCTAAAATGTGTATTTCACTGACAATTTAGTATGTTTTGAATTAATAATTAGACATTAACACTTAATTCAACTTTTTCAGATATTATGATAATGAGAAGTTTTAAAAAAACTTTCAGAAAGTTAAGATCACCCCTAGAAAAAGCCCATGACTAAATGAGTCAGCCCGTGTTCAGGGTCAAAAGGGTAGAAAAGACTTCCCAGGTGGCTCTTGTGAACTCTAGGATTGGTCTCTCCTTGGAGGTAGGGCTAATTCTTGCTTAGGTGCAATCATTCTGCCCTGTAGGAGAGACTCATGGGGAGAAATTATAGGAGGAACCTCCATCCCTAGCAGGGCCCTCTGGTGGGAAGAGACCCAGCCCTGTCAAGGACCCCTTCCCCAGGAGAGGTGAGATGGAAGGCAGGCTCTATCACTCACCTGGATCAAACCTCACCACCAAGAGACACAGGATCAAGGCGGCCAGGAGGCTCTTTTTGAAGGGCAGAGAAAAGAAATGGCTCACTGCAGAGTCCCAAAGCTGGTGAACCAACATCGGTAGTGACACAAACTTGTGAGTGACACCTGGCCAGGGAGATAGAAGACAACTTTAGGGAAATCGGGGAAATCAGCTTCCCAGATTCTGAACTCTGAGTTTGCTCTTAAGAGTTGGGCAAAAGGAAATGACAATGATTTTCTCACATAGCTCATAAAGTAGTTCTAAAGGGAATTCCAAAAGCTTCAAAATGTTTAAGAACAGATCACATCACTGGATTACCACTCCTTAGGACAGGACTCTGACAGACAACAGATATTAGCTGGGTAAACTTGCATATTTGGTTTCTTTATCAATGGTATCATTATTTCATAGTATTCTTTATATTGTAGCCTAAGCTGCAACTTCAGAGGTCTAGGCTTTGCTTTGTTGAGCAATTCAATAGGCTTCCTATTCTGTGATTTGAGAGTTACTCATACAAAGGATTGCTCCCAAACTCCCAGGAATGCCATGATGCACCCTGAGGGGAAGGGAAAGCCCACAACTCTAGAGAGACCACGTGGGGATAATGTCCTACCTTCCTGGTTTACCTCCTGGGCCTCCTCAGAGCCTGAGTGTTCTTGTTTCTGATGTTGCCTTGCTGTGTGAATGGCCTGGAGCATGTCCAGCTGCTTCTCCTCACCAAAGGCTACAGAGCCCACCACGAGCTCCTCAGCCTCTGAAAAGTGTCCTAGAGGCAGCAGTACCCGTTGTAGGTGAAGTTCTGCCAAGGCTTCATATTCTGGAAGGTCCTGGTTGTCTGGGTCTTGGAGCCAGGCACTGACCACATCCAGCACAGCTCCAGGCTCTTGCATTTTGCTATATAAAAGAACACTGCAGTCCCAAATAACCCAATCCCCCAAAGAGAAGAGTCAGTGCTCCATAGTTGGTTTATATCTCATAACCACTGCTTCTCCTATCCAGCCCCTTCCCTATGTTCTCTAGTGCTTCCCTGTGGAATGCTAACATTGTTTAGAATGAGGACTTTCCTATGACAAACACACCACTAATATACTGAATAGGGGAAAGCAGCTTTTCTTAAGATTAAAAACAGGGCTCAGTGGCTAGGGCAATGGCCACATACACCAGGGCTGGTGGGTTTGAACCCGGCCTAGGGCCTGCTAAAGAACAATGACAATTATAACAAAAAAAAAATAGCCATGCATTGTGGTTGGCGCCTGTGGTCCCAGCCTCTTCGGAGGCTGAGGCAAGAGAATCACTTAAGCCCAAGAGTTGGAGGTTGCTGTGATCTGTGACGCCACAGCATTCTACCCAGGACAACAGCTCGAGATTTGGTTTCAAAAAATAAATAAATAAATAAATAAATGGAAAGATATCCCATGTTCATGGATTGGAAGAATCAATGCTGTTAAAATATTCGTACTACCCAAAGTACTACCCAAAGTGATCTACAGATTCAATGCAATCCCTATCAAAATACCAATTCCATTCTTCTCAGAAATAGAAAAAAAAATCCTAAAATTCATATGGAACTACAAAGACACCAAATAGCCAAAGCAATCCAGAGCAAAAAGAATAAAGCTGAATGTATCATACCACTAGACTTCAAAATATACCACAAAGCTATAGTAACCAAAACAACATGATAGTGGCATAAAAACAGACACACAGATCAAAGGAACAGAATAGAGAACGCTGTCTCAAAAAAAAAAAAAAAAAAGGAATAAGTTCACATAGCTATAGCCAATTGATTTTCAACAAATCATGCTAGGAAAATTGGATAACCACATGCCCAAGAATAAGACCAGAAACAAACAAAAATTCAAAAGGTATTAAAGACTTAACTGTAAAACTTGAAACTATGAAACTACAAGAAGAAAACACAGGGGAAACACCTCATAACATTGGGCTAGGCAAGGATTTTCTAAAGTGAGACCTCAAAGCACACACAACAAAAGCATAAATAGACAAATAAGATTACATCAAGCTAAAAAGCTTTTGCACAGCAAAGGAAACAATTAACAGACTGAAGAGACAAACCTATGGAATAGGAGAAAATTTGTGCAAATTATACATCTAACAAGGAGTTGATATCAAGAATATGTAAGAAAATTAACAGCAAAAGCAAACAAAAAAGGGTAAATTACTTTAATAGACATTTTTCAAAGGACATACTAAATGGCTAACAGGTATATGAAAAACTGTTCAGCATCACTCATCAGCAGGGAAATGCCAATCAAAATCAGAATGAAATACCACTTCATTCTAATCAGAAAGGCTATTATCAAATTCAAAAGAAAACAAATGTTGGCAAACAGGCAGACAAAAGGAACACTTGCACAGCGTTGGTGGAAATGTAAATTAGTACAGCCATTATGGCAAACAGTATGGATGTTTCTTTAAAAAATCCCTACGGGCTCAGCGCCTATAGCTCAACCAGCTAAGGCGCCAGCCACGTACACCTAAGGTGGCGGGTTCGAATCCC
>NW_003852499.1:5970657-5971197 GCF_000181295.1 Otolemur garnettii
GCGCCCTACTCCTTTGAGCCATAGGCGTGCTCCCCTTCCTCATTCTTTATTGCTGTTTTGAGGTTTGAAAAAAGGTGGAGAAAAATAATTAGGAGGGAACGGTAGGGAAGGGGCAAAGAAGAGATACTAGATCCTGATTTTGTAAAGAACATAAAAATCCTCTTGTTCCTGAACTACAAGGACCTACCACAGCTCCAGGACTTTGGGGGGTAGCTTTTCAGGGACCTGGTAATATTGAAGGACCCAGGAAAGGACTTCTCGCCATCGATTCATTTCTGCTAGGGCCTGGATCCCCACAACACACAAGGAGCACTTCACCTCCAAGGAACTGTGAACAGAAGGACCAATTTGGGTTACAAATGGTTCCCCTCCATTTCCCTTCCCACATCCACCTGCGGACTGTTCTCTAGCTCCCACCCAACTCTGCAGCCATCACTTCTCTCTTCCTATTAGTATTCAGTCCAGTTGGTCAAGGACTGCCCTTTTCCCCAGAAACAAAAAGTTCCTGTAAACCTCTTAAAGGCAAATCAGCTGTTGCCA
>NW_003852499.1:5971814-6005892 GCF_000181295.1 Otolemur garnettii
TATATTCATTTAAGGCTGATTTTTTTTTTTTTTTGAAACAGAGAGTCACTATGTCGCCCTTGATAGAGTGCCAGGGTATCACAGCTCACAGTAACCTCCAACTCCTGGGCTTAAGCAATTCTCTTGCCTCAGTTTTCCAAGACTGGGTTAATTTTTTAACCTACTTCTACAACAGGACCAGAACACTACTCCTGCCATAAGCCCCACTGCCCATCATCAGCCAAGGTCAGCGTGAACAACTTGGGGGCAGGTACCACTTAGGACAGGACTTCGCCACCTGCCCCATTTTTTTTTTTTTTTTTTTTGAGACAGAGTCTCACTCTGTAGCCCTGGGTAGAGTGCCGTGGCGTCAGCTTGGGTTCAAGCGATCCTCTTGCCTCAGCTTCCCAACTAGCTGGGACTATAGGCACCCCCCATGAGGCCCGGCTAGTTTTTCCATTTTTAGTAGAGATGGGGGTTTCACTCTTGCTCAAGCTGGTCTTGAACTCCTGAGCTCAAGCAAACCACCCGCCCCCGCCACCTGCTTTCTGAACCTGCCTGTAAAGAGAATTTAGGCAGCACCCGTAGCTTATTTGGCAGGGTGCCGGCCACATACACCCAGGCTGGGGGTTGGAACCCAGCCCAGGCCTGCTGAACAACAATGACAACTGCAACCAAAAAAATAGCCGGGCGTTTTGGTGGGCGCCTGTAGTCTCAGCTACTTGGGAGGCTGAGGCAAGAGAATCCCCAAAGCTCAAGAGCTGAAGGTTGCTGTGAGCTGTGACGACACGGCACTCCACCCAGGGCGACAAAGTGAGACTCTGTCTCAAAAAAAAAAGAAAGAAAGAAAAGAATTTAATTTACGTTACATTCAATCTCCCAGCATGTGGGTTCCCACAAAGCTTCGTCACGCAATTTGACCACTTCATTGCACCGTGCCTCAGTTTCCTCCTTTGTGGAATGGGCACAAGATGAGGAACCGGTCTCTCAGAAAAAAACCTCGAATGAAAGCGAGGTGGTAGGTTCCTCGTGAGCAATCTGGGAATAACGAAAATCCTGGAATATGGAGCCCCTCCCTCCCAGAGCACCCTGAAATGAACCGCGCCGAGCACGTACACGCCCGGGGGCTGCTCGGCCGGACAGTCAGCGGCCAGGCCCTGCCAGGCGCGTTCGCAGGTCTGCAGCGCCGCGCCGAAGTCCCGGTGCACCACCAAGAAGTCGGCCGCCTCCTCCAGCAGGTCCACCGCGGGCGCCCGGGTCGGGGCGGCGCGCACCGGCTCGCTGCTGCGAAGGGGCCCCCCGATCCCTCTGAGGGGAGCTGCAGACGTCGAGGAGTCGCTCTTCATGGCGGGTCGGGGCTCAGGACCTGTCTCTTCACACGCCAGCCAGACCGCCAGTCCACAGGCTCTAGGACATGCCGAGTTGTCCCGGGAGTAGAGGGAGAGCGCTCATATCCTCGCCCAAAACCCTTATCGAGCTCGATTGCCGGAGAAGGACACCTAAAGGGCCATATGTAGAGCAAAGAAAGGTTGGGCTCGCATGGCACCTGGGGAACCAAGGGTCGCAGACTTATCACATCCCTGGAATACCTGGCCCTAGCTTCTCTGGCCCACAGCACATGCCGGAACCACTTTAGCTACACCCTAGTCATTGTGAACCGAGCCCCTCACCGCGAGCACCAAGCACCGGGCGCCGTCATCTTTGGAGCGCCCACAACCCCCTGCGGACGAGCGGCTTTCCGGGAACGCGAAGCACTTTGGGAGTTGTAGTTCGACAGCTTTCGACTCAGCCGCCTTCAGAAGCAGGCGTGCAGTCTCGGACTACAACTCCCAGCATGTGGCGTCCCTGAAGTCTCTGTCCTCTGGGAGAAGACAAACTGGCCCATCTGCTTTAGTATGGGGTAGCGGTGAAGGTGAGCCGTTAATAAAACCAAAACTGTTGTGAGATGAGGAGGTCCTCTCACTAACCGGCCCCGGCGGAGGCTGGATGGGAGAAATTCCAGTAATGGAGGCGGAATTAGCTGCACGCTCCTCCTTCTGAGTTTCTGCAGGGTTGGCAATCAGGACGTCAGGAGAGTAGTCTAGGAAAGCCACTGAAGGGAAGCGTCAAAGCTCGCAGCTTTTCCCGAATGTGTACTGCCTTCTCAGGCCTTGCTCACAGTTATTCTGTGCTAAAAGGCCTGGCGCTGCAAGCAGTCTTACGTAAGTCTTCCCTCAGCTCTGGTAAGTTAAGGACAGCTGATATCCTCATTTTACAGATGAGGAAACTGGAGCTTATTTAAATAATTTGCTAAAGCTCTTTTATCTGAAAGACATTTATTTAGTCACTATTCTCTTCTGCAGGGACAGAACTAAGTCTGTGCTTTCCATTCAGGGACTGCAGAGTCATCCCGCAAGACAGTTACATAAATTCCTTGAGCCTTCATTGTTTCATAGAAAATAAGGATACTGTGAAAAACAAAGCCATACAGTGTGTAATGCAATTTGTAATAAAGTACTAGGACCAGAGTAGGTATTCAATGAACTGTAGCAGCGATAATTACTACATGATCTTAAACAGATACATAAATCACACTTACTAGATTCAGTGCTTCACCCAGGCTTTGCCAAGCCTCCCGTGTTTATAATAGGTTCACTTAGCTTTAGTTTCGTCACCAGTTCTCCACCTTCTGAACTCTCTCCAAAGCTTCCCTAGAATCATTTGTTCCCCTAGAGATTGGATTAAGCAAGCCAAGCACAGAGTAAGCACTTCCTCACAGCATCCATCCCTTTCCGTCATAGATCACTTATCTTCTGAGCTTTGAGCTCTCTGCAGAAAGTCTTCATTGAAAGCTGAGGCAGAAGCATCAAGTCCATCAGGCTCTAAGGAAAGAGAAGTATGGAACTTGTAGTCATGTCAAAATAAAGCCAGGACTCATTATTCCACAAATACTTTTGACTACCTTCCAGTTGACAGGCACTGTTCTAGATGTGGGGGATCCCACACTGACCAATAGAGACAAAAATGTCCACCTTCATGAGCTTACATCACAGTGAAAGGAAAGAGACAATAAAAATAAACAAGTAAAATATAAAATAGTATGTCAGACAGTAATAAATAAATTCTTAAAAATAGAGAAGAGAAGGCCAGGCACAGTGGGTTACACCTGTAATCCTAGCACTCTGTGAAGCCAAAGCCAAAGGATCCATTGAGCTCAGGAGTCTGAGACCAGCTTGAGTAAGAGCAAAACCCCATCTCTACTAAAAATAGAACAATAATCTGGGTGTTGTCATGGGCACCTGTAGTCCCAGGTACTTGGGAAGCTGAGGCAGGATACTTGAGCCCAGGAGTTTGAGGTTGCTGTGAGCTAGACTGATGTCATGGCACTATAGCCTGGGGCAACAGAATGAGACTGTCTCAAAAAAAAAGTGCCAGCACTTTGGGAGGCTGAGCTGGGAGGATCACTTGAGGCCAGAGTTTGAAACCTGCTTGAGTAACATAGTGAGACCCTGTTTCTAAAAAAAAAAAAAAAAGAAAGAAAGAAAAATTAGCTGAGCATGGTGGCACACAACTGTAGTCTCAGCTACTCGGGAGGCTGAGGAATGAGGATCACTTCAGCCCTGGAATTTAAGGTTGCAGTGAGCTATGATGATGCCTTTGCCCTCTATCCCAGGCAATAAAGTGAGATATTGTCTCAAAAAAATAAAATAAAATAAAAACTGACAACAGTAAGGAAGTAGGATTCCTATCTGTATTTAACTTTGCTTTCTTTGCTTTTTTTTTTTTTTTTTTTGAGACAGAGTCTTACTATGTCGCCCTCTGTAGAGTATGGGGCGTCACAGCTCACAGCAACCTCGGGCTTAAGCCATTCTCTTGCCTCAGCCTTCCAAGTAGCTGGGACTACAACGCCTGGCTATTTTTGTTGTTGTTGCAGTTGTCATTGTTGTTTAGCTGGGCCGGGCTGGGTTCCAACTCATCAGCCTAGGTGTATGTGGCAGGCGCCCTACCCACTGAGCTATGGATGCTGCCTTAACTTTGTTTTCTAACAGGAAATCCAGTGTAGGGAACAGAGCAGAGAGAAAAATGTGGCCCTCATGCTCAGTACTAGCCCCTATTGATGGGAATTGCTATTCATTCTGGAACACTGCCCTTGGGAACAACATAAACATATTCTCTGTGTTCTTTGTGAGGGGCTCCACCCTAAGTCCCTCATCCTCACTAGGCAATATTCATTCCCCCACAGGAAACTAGAGGCAAAGCCAAGATGCCTAGAAACTGTGCGATAATCTAAACAGAAGTTGCCAAAATGTTTGATCAACTGTCTCAGATTGACATTAGATGATGAAGATCATTAGTAATAACAATTATTAACCTGCAAAAAAATAACCTGTTCCTCGAACCAAGTTTATTTATTTATTTATTTATTTTTTGAGTCAAAGTCTCATTATGTTGCCCTCAGTAGAGTGCTGTGGCATCACAGCTCGCAGCAACCTCCAACTCTTGGGCTTAAGCGATTCTCTTGCCTCAGCCTCCTGAGTAGCTGGGACTACAGGCATCCACCACAACTCCCAGCTATTTTTTTGGTTGCAGTTGTCATTGTTGTTTAGCTGGTCCAGGCGGAGTCTGAACCAGAGCTTGGAGAAGGTTAGGGAAGGTTAGAAGTCATTCCTGAAAAATCAGGGAAATAGTAGGAGCATTGGGAAATAGATCTGACCAGGCCAAGGCACTCTGAACTGGTACAACCACATCACTTTCAGGAGCACCACCTCTAAGTGTCTGCTCCCTGGAAATTTCGGTCCCCTTCCTTAATCCCTAACAAATGTATTGCTATTCCAACGTTTTCCAGAAGATGGCAGCACAACTTTAAAAGAAGTACACTTGCCAAAAACAAATTTGGTTATTTAGTTCAAGGCAGCTAGAATGAGGTCAAGGTGTGTAAGGTGGGAGAACGGAGTGCAATAAATCTACAAAAATATGATTGTATTACATTTCTATGATTAATCCAGTTTTCAACTTTACAGGGCTTCAAAGAAGTCTATACGTAACCACCTATCCTTTAGGACTGTTACACCCACAAATTGATTCCTCAGACTGATACATCCATTTTGATGCGCCACTGTCTTCTCTATGTCTGAATGTGCCCAGAATTCCTCAAGCTAAGACAGAGTAAACGCTAAACAGAAGTGAATTCATTCCACCAGAGGGAGAGCAAACAGATGCTGTCTACAGTGTAGATTCTGCACCTTAACAGCCAACTTTCTTTTTTGACTCTGGGCTCATGATGCAAGCTTTGAAACCACCTTTCCTCCCATTTTCTTATACTTAGAATAAAACAAGCAGTGGAGATAAGGCTTGACCCCAATAAAATATTTGTTTCATTTGGGAGAAACTAGCAGAGCAAATGAAACATTGTTATCCCCATTATGACCACTTCCCTAACCCTCCCAAGCTCCGGAACTTGGCAGAGTGCTCAGTGCATCTCTTTACTCTGAGGATGCTCTGCCTGCTTTAGCAGGTGATGAGTTGGTATCTTTGGAGAAGAAACAACACTAGACTGGAAAATGAGAGATACCACTTAGAATGCTCCTTCCTTCAGAGATGAAGCCTGATGACTTCTGTGTAGTCAGCAGACTTCTCTGTGCCTCAGTCTTCTTAACTAAGGACACTGAAATCAACACCTGCCCACAATGTGAGTGTGAGAAGAAGAAATCCCCACTGAGCACTGAACATCACTGAAGTAGTTCAGGTGAACGGAAGGCAAGATAGTATGATATACTGGGGATGAATAAGAAGAAGAAAGAATCTCATTCCATCTCAGAGATTTGCAGTCTTACCTTCTGACTTGGAATCTGACTCCTGACTATTCCATGGGAAAGACACAGATGCCCACATATGTGGTCAACCTGGCCTGTCTTACCTTCTCCTAGTTGATTCCCCATTTCAGGCCAATTAACACCATCCACACCTGCCCCTGGCAGGTGTGCCATCTGGCCAGAGCCCCTCAGTGCAGGGACATCCAGGACAGAGCTCTGCATGTGATAAGACCACGCCAAGTGTGGACTATTGGCCACAAGCAAGCCAAAAAGATAAGGCAGGGTGGAGCTGATGTTTTTCAGGATGGCTGAGAGGCACGCCTCCCTCTCTCTAGACCTTTGTCACTTAAATGGCATTTTTATAGCACTTTTTTAAAGCTTCGACTAGGAGCTCAGGGCAGAACTCAATGTTTCTCATTTCCTGTCCATATAGACACAACAGACTTCTCTGCTTTGGTATCTAGGAAGTGATCATCATAATCATAGTCACCCTGTATGCTGCTTCACAGCAATGACAATGATGGCTCAATTTCCACTGTGCAGTGTAAATATGCCTTGGGTGCTTTTCTGAGTACTTCCCATTTAACCCATTTCAATCCTCAGCAACCCTATCTATGATGAAGGTCCTAGTATGATCCTTAATTTGTAGATGAAGAAACTGAGGTACAGAGTAGTTAAGTAACTTGCCCCAGGTCATCCAACAAGTGCATGGCAGGGGGGATTTAACCACCGGGCTCCAGAGTCTGTCTTCTTAGGTAGTATGTAACACTGGCTCTGCAAGATGCTTTCGCTTGTCTCATTTGAGGTTCACATAAAAGCTGTGACCAAAGTAACATAGGTACATTACTATTATTCCTATTGATAGGTGGGAAACTAAAGCTCAGAAACTCCACCTAAGTTTAAAACCTATGGTCTCAATAGCTAAGTGAGGACAATGACCTAAGCTTTTTCACAAGGTCCCATACTCAGGGGCAAGGTGTCAAAGGGGCATCAGTAGCTCCTCTTTATCTGTCTTCCAGGTGACCAGGGGAGCTCCCCCATGGAGACCTTTTTTACCCCAGGAGTTGAAGAACTACTCAGAGAAGACTGAACAAATCGCCACAATGCCAGACCAATCTGTTCCCTCTTTAAGCTTGAGAAAAGGAACAAGTAGGCCCACTGGGGATTATTCAGCCCTGACTCTGTTATGAAAGGGTATAAAGATATTTTCTACTCCCCTGAGTCTTTTTTTTCTTTTCTTTTCTTTTTTTTTTTTTGAGATGGAGTCTTACTCTGTCACCCTGGGTAGAATGTTGTGGTGTCGTAGCTCGCAGCAACTTCAAACTCCTGGACTCAAGGGATCCTCTTGCCTCAGCCTCCCAAGTAGCTGGGACTACAGGTGTACCCCACAACACACAGCTAGTTTTTCTATTTTTGGTAGAAACAGGGTCTCACTCACTCTCACTCAGGCTGGTCTTGAATTCCTGAGCTCAGGCAATCCACCCACCTTGGTCTGTCACAATGCTAGGATTACAGGCCTGAGCTACCGGACCCGGCCTCCCTGAGTCTTTCCAGATCCTACCTAATTTAATCTAATCGCTTCTACCTTCATTCTCCCAATTGTGCTTTGTGCTTTGATGCCTCTCCTGTGGGTTCTTTTCAGTTTCCATGTTACCTTATAATTATTTGTGTCATTTCTCTATTCAACTGTTCCCTTCCTGTGAGGGACAGGATCTTACTCTCTCCAAAACCCTAATGCTGTACAGCCTGGTGCCAAATAGCAGCATGCAATGCTCTGGAGGAGCCTCACCTATCCTGAGCTATTCTGCATCATTTGATCTTGACTTTCAGAGGTACTTTCTAGTGATCACTATGTGAAAAAGTTGGATACTAAGAACATATGTGCCTTACTGCAGGCACTGCACAAAAAGACTGAATACCCCTAGTCTGGTTTCTTGCCTATGAGTAATTTTTTTTTCTTTTGAAAAAGAGTCTTTCTCTGTCACCCAGGCTGGAATGCAGTAGCATCATCGTAGCTCACAGGACCTCAAAATCCTGGGCTTTCAAACAATCTTCCTACCTCAGCCTCCTAAGTAGATGGGACTACAGGCACCTGCCACAATGCCTGGCTAATTTTTCTTTCTTTCTTTTTTGAGATAGAGTCTTACTTTGTTGCCCTCAGTAGAGTGCCTTGGCGTTATAGCTCACAGCAACCTCAAATTCTTGAGCTTAAGCCATTCTCTTGCCTCAGCCTCCCAAGTATCTGGGACTTCAGGCACCTGCCACAATGCCTGGGTATTTTTTGGTTGTAGTTGTTGTTGTTGTTTAGTAGGCTCTGGGTCGGGTTCGAACCTGCCAGCTCCAGTTATGTGGCTGGTGCCCCAACCACTGAGCTACAGGCACGAAGCCTAATTTTTCTATTTTTAGTAGAGATAGGTTCTTGCTCTTGCTCGGGCTGGTCTTAAACTCCTGAACTTAAGTGATTCTCCTGCCTCACCTCTGAGTAATTTGCAACATCCTTACAAGAGTTCCCTTCCTTATTTCCTAGAAAATCACCTAATAAACTTAGTTACTCTGAACCATAGAATTTTAGAATTGGAAAGAGCCTTAGCATGCTATAGTCAAGGATGCTGAGGCCCCACTCTGCCTCTGTTTCTGGAGCACAGTAAGAATGGCAGTAGATGGAACAGTAAAAAGTTGGCAATATGAAGAAAATAGGTGTGTGAAGCATACATACATATATATATATATATATATATATATGAATGACAGTCTCACTTCGTGGCCCTCTGTAGAATGCTGTGGCATCACAGCTCACAGCAACCTCAAACTCTTGGGCTCAAGCAATCCTCTTGCCTCAGTTTTTCTATTTTAGTAGAGACAGGGGTCTCACTTTTGCTCAGGCTAGTTTTGAACCTGTGATCTCAGGCAATCCACCTGCCTCGGCCTCCCAGAGTGCTAGGATTACAGGTGTGAGCCACCACACCCGGCCATGAAGCATATATTTTAACCAATAACAGTTCAATTTGTTTCAAAAGTTAAGGGCAGCAGGTACAGCATTTCACTCCTGTAATCCTAGTACTCTGGGCAACCAAAGTAGGCAGATCCCTTGAGTTCAGGAGTTTGAGACTAGCCTGAGCAAGATCCCATCTCTACTAAAAATAGAAAAATTAGCCAGGTGTTGTGGCAGGTGCCTATAGTCCCATCTACTCAGGAGGCTGAGGCAGAAGGATCACTTGAACCCAGGAGTTGGAAGTTGCTGTGAGCTAGGCTAATGCCATGGCATTCTAGCCAGGGCAACAGAGTGCCCAGGATTAATTATGTTATAACTCCAAGAGGTGCCAATCACATCAAGCCTGTATGGTTGGCACCCTCTGGAGTTGTTCAGTTTGTAACCTGCAAGACCCAACATAGTTCCCCTCTTTGCTCCTGCTCCACACTTACAAGGGCTTTGATGCTAAAGTCCAGATACATTCAGTTATTTCTGGGGATACTCTCAATTGTTTGTGGCAACAGCAAAGAGCCTGCCCATCCCACCAGCCCCAATCTTTTGTCTTCACTGGGGATGGGCTGCCCCGAGCTTATGCTACCTCCAACACGTTCAGGCTTGCCTGCAGGGAGTTCTCTGGGAAGAAGAATATCACAAATGGTAAGGCATGCAGTCTTCATCCCTTCTATTCCATGCCCTCCTGGGAAACTTGTTCGTTGTTTGTGCATCTGGTTCTGAACTGTGATGGGATGGTGGAGGTGTATCACAGGTAGGCTTCCCACACCCATCCGCTAATCTCTCGTGACAAAAGGTGATTGCGCAGTATGAACAAGAGGGTGAGTTCACAATTCTCTCTGACAGCCAGAATCTAAGAAATCAAAAAGACCAGAGGTGGAAAAACAGGAATCGCATGCTACCATAGCAAACAAGAAGATTCTTGTGTACACAGCCTGTGATTGAAGCCACCATATTGTTATAGCCCATGAAATAAACAGAGATGAAAAGGCTTCTCTTCCTCTCTTTCCAGGGCCATCCTGAAGGGATTCCATGCCACTCTTAATGTTTGTCACAGGCATTTGCCATTATGATTTGCACAAACTGCTCCTTGCTCCCAGAAACTCCATTTTCCATACCTAAGAAAACCTTCTTTGGGACTAAAGGAACATCCTGTGTATGGCTCTTTCAATGTTCTACAAACAGATCTGATTATTCACTATCTGCTGTCTTTTGTCGTAATTGTTTTTGTTTAAATGATACGTATCCAGACTATAAATAATCCAAACAAGACAAAAAAGTACAAAGAGATTGAGAGTCATCTGAAATCCCACTGTTTATAAATGACAACCTTTAACCCTTTTTCTGAACACTCATAGCACATGTAGTATATATGCAAAACCATACATAATCACATTGCTCTGGGCCTGGCTCACTCACAGTATTTCAGGGGAGTTCTTTTTATTCTCCAATTGGATATTTGTATTACCCACTCTAAAATGAGAAGTCAAATAATCCTGCTGTTACTAAAAACTGTTTACATGTTTGCAGTTTTTTTTGTAGCTAAGAAGCAAGTGTGTCCTTGATCCCACATAGACCTGAAGCTGGAAGGAAAATACTCTTCCCTCTTTTTATGTTTAATTCTCACATTTGGGTAGTCTGATACTTTACAATTTAGGAAAACTCTTTCACATTATTTTGATTACTACGAAGTGAGATGATCAAGAGTAAGATACGTAATAATCCTGTGATAATCCCAGCAGCCTTAACTACATTTATTGAGAAATTATTATTATTATTATTATTTGAGACAGAATCTCACTTTGTCACCCTTGGTAGAGTGCCATGGTGTCACAGCTCATAGCAACCTCAAACTCTTGGGCTCAAGTGTCAGGGCCCAGGACTGGCCAGATCTCGGGCCTGGCTTAGGCAGGTTCCGCACCCGGACTGCTAAGCTACCTTGCTCAGGAATAGTTTCTCTTAGGTGCCTGAGGGCTACCTGTTTAGCTGGAGAGAGAGAGTATGTCTTAGAGTAAAGCAGTCTTCTTAGAAAAATAGGTCTTAGTCTTTAGCAGAGCTTGGTAATCTTCAGCAGAGAGATGCTGTGCTGGCGTTCTGCAGGCAGAAGGGGAGACAGAGCCAGAGTCAGCATGTCCATGATAGAATGTGCATGCTTTTTGACTGCCTTCTCCTCCAGCCTAATATAAGGCTGAGCTCATGCCTCTCACCACCACAGGGGTAGAGACTGCCAATTCACCAATGCTCTTATCTCGCAAGCTCTCTCATGCTTGTTAGAACTAAATCCCTCTCCATGCCCTTTTCACCTCCGCCTCCCAAGTAGTGGGGACTACAGGCGCCCATCACCACACACAGCTATTTTTTGTTGCAGTTTGGCCGGGGCTGGGTTTGAACCCTCCACCCTCGGTATATGGGGCTGGTGCCCTACCCACTGAGCCATAGGCGCTGCCTGATCCAGGTGAAATTCTAATCCAGGTGTATCTGACTTTAAAGTTCCCTGTTATCAGCCACTGCGCCATACTGCCTCTTATAACAACTACTCTTTGTACACTTTCCCCCAAACTCTGACATATGTTGTTATCTCTGTTTTATAGATAGAGGAAACTAAGGTCAGAGAGGTCAAGTGATTTGCCTTAGGCTTACCACTGTTGTTCATACTATGTTGTACTGTCTCTTTCCTCAAAGTATAGGTGCTAGACATAAAAACTCTTCTTTCAAGTCTCCAAAAAGGGAGTTCTTACTAAAATCATTCCCAAAATCCTTCCTGCTGCAACACAATCTCAGTTTCTTCTTCAGGAGGAATAAAAGTCAGCTTCTTCCGTAGAGACTAACCTCCTTGTCACTTCATGTACTGGTTGGAAGAAGGAGGCAAAGTTTGTGGAGCTCAAATCAGGCCCAAATCTTTCCTTCTTCATGACTTCCTTGTGCTTTTAGCATAGGGCAGAGTTGATCTGTCTCATTATTTTCTTTCAGAGAGGAGGAGAGACAGCGTCCATTCTTGAGGATATGAAACTAGAGATAAGAAACAAAACAGAATAAGATGCAGGGAAACCATTTAAACACAGCGTGGGTGGAAGGCTCATAGAGGGAATTAAACAGCTTCTTTTTGACATACAGGCAGAGTTGGTTTATGGAGGCAATTAGGCAAACAAAATTAATATTTTCCCCTTTATAGATAACAATTATTATTTATAAAGCGCTCCTTGCTGGGATGAGCTAAAAGCATTTAATGGGTGCTGACTAATTACCCCACCCAGCAAATAATATGGCAGCCAGGAAAAGAAAGATAATTATTCCCATTTTACAGGTTTGAAGACTGAGCCACAGAAAAATGAGTCCTAGCTCAAAACCAGCTCACAAAGAGCTGAAAATAGAAGGCAAGCTTCCAAATAGCAGCCTTCCATCTCACTGGGTACAGGTTTCCTGTTTCCACATGTCCTTTTGAGAAAGGACAGCCCACTTGCTGGCCAGAGCAAAACAGCTGCCACTCATTAGAAACTACAGCTCCCAGCAGACACTGAGAGGAGACGGGCTGTGGCCTGGTGCCCAGTCCAGATTCCCAAGTATGGAGAAGGACTGGGTTTTGAAAGAACGGAATGCTTACCCTTGAGAGGGAGACAAAAGAGGGGAGGAGGAGGTAAGTTTGGAATATTTAACTCCGTTACCTAAACATCTTCCTGCTCTTTGAATATAGCAGCCAAAGTCATGAACTTTTAATAAATCTTTCTAGATCTCACTTTTTAAATCAAGCCCTTGGTTCAGCAGAACACTGCTTTCTCCTGGGATTAGGTGTGTGATGACAGGGCAGTTGTGGGTCTAGGTGGTCAGATGCACTTTTCCTGACTCTGAGCAGCACAGAAAGTGGTGGGAAGGAAACCCAGGTGCAGACCTACTCTGTTGCGAAAGGAGCAGATATCCAGAGACTGGGCCAGGGCGGGCAGCCTGGAAGGAGGAGGGCTACCCCTTCTCTGCCTCAGAGGCTGTGGAGCCCTCCCGGTGTGGGAAGGCATGAAGGAAATATTTCTACCAGTTCTGTCATGGATTAAAGCATCCATGCTGAAGGCTCTGGGCTGGATGCTGAGAGGTGCCAAACATAAGAGCAGCTCTCTGTCCTCAGGAGGCTTACCATTGGGGGAGAAGCTACAGAAGGGACAGTGGAGCAAAGGGAAGGAAGGGACAGTTCAGGGCAGCGTGTTCTTTATAGCTTTCCTTCCATTTTATTTACCCACATGCCAGGCACTGCTCTGAGCCACTTGGAATAAGTACAGTGGTGAATACACCAAAAGCTTCTGTCCTTATAGAGTTCTCTCCCTGTAGCCCCTGATGTCTGGGAGAAGAGTCCACTAAGCAGAGGGAAGAGACAGCAAGTGCAGGCCCTCCAGAGGGATGTGAGCGTGGCAAGTGCATGTGGCGGGAGATGAGGCCAGAGGGTCAGGCTGGGCTCAGACCACACGAGGATAGAAAGGAAGAATTTCGGGCAGTGCCTGTGGCTCAGTGAATAGGGTGCCAGACCATATACTGGAGGTGGCAGGTTCAAACCTAGTCTCAGCCAAAAACTGCAAAAAGAAAAAAAAAAAAAAAGAGGAAAGAAAGGAAGGAAGAATTTCATCCTAACCCCACTGGAATCCATTGTTTTTCAGCAGTGGTTTGGTGTGCACTGTGCCAGACAAGAAACAGACTTCTTAAAGAGTCTAGAGCAGTGGTTCTCAACCATCCTAATGCCGCAGCCCTTTAATAACCTGTGGGTCACGACCCATAGGTTGAGAACCTCTGGTCTAGAGAATAGAGGGGTGTCACTGAGCTGAGGTGGACAGGAGGCTTCCAGGGAGAAGGGGATGCTAGCAGAGCTCTAATGCTCAAAGATTCTGATCTAGGGAGAAGGATTGCAGTTGGGAGGAATCTCAGAGCGAGGTGTGGAGTCAGGCTGGCATGTAGCACATTCAGATCATCCACCTGCCCAGAGACATGGTTGTGTGAGAGTAGTGGACACTGAGGTGGGAGAGGGAGGATTAGGAAGAGTTTAGAGGCTAGTCTGTGGAAGACTCTAAACCTCAGGTTAGCAGTAACAGGAAGACTGGGATGCACAGAGGCATTTTAAAAAGGTTTAAATGTCCAGCCTGAGAATCTGGTCTCCACCAGGAAGCCAACAATTTCCCCTGAGAGATTCGTTGCTTTGAAGACTTTGAGTGCCTCACTGAAACTAAGACAGTTGAGCTGCACTACTCCAGAGGACACCATGGACTTGTGTGGCATGGGCAAGGTGCCCCTGGTGCATGACATAAACCACAGGGCAGTGGCACCCGCTGGAGCCATGCAACGACAGAGGGGTCGAATGACATTTTGAAAAATAAAGTGTCAAACCAGCCAACAAGGACAGAGAGTGCCTTCATGGCTCCCTTGACCCCTAAGATCAAAGCCCAGCTGAGCGGACTGCAGACAGAACAGGAAGAACAGAGAATGAGATAGATGGGGTAGGAGAGAGCTACAAGGGAGAAAGGAAAAGGAGGATTAAGGCCATCCTTGGGTCTTCTCTACCTAGTGAAGAGTGAGAGGGAAGTAGGACTGGGAAGAAAGGTAGCAGAAAGGAAGACAAGGATTGTTCAGGTAGCTGAATGGCAAACGGCTTTAGGAAAATTGTCCCGTGGCTGTGATTCCTCTTGTGCAATACAGTATATATCACAGTACTGCCAGTCTGTGGAACTCGAGACAGTAGCAAGGTGTGTGCCAAGGCTCCGGATTTGGGGTGTCTAATGAAGACCCTGGCCCTGAGAAAGACAGCTTGGAACCACCCAGCTACTGGCCATGTGGATCAGCGGTAAGTCTACATCAAGCACCTCACCAAGGGTCTCATTCTAAGGCCAAAACTGACAATCCCTGCCACGTTTTCTTCTCCTAGCCCCCGCCCCCACCCCCACCCCATAGTCAAGCAGAGAAAGGAATTCACCTGAAGAAGGAGTGCAGAGTACTGCGTGTACGTGCATTCTCCCTAGGCAAGGGCAGGGTGGTGTTTTGGGGATTGGCATGTTCTTTGCCCAGTTGGATTCACTTTAAATTCTCAGTAACAGGACATAACAGTAAAACAGTCCCTTGCCCCATCACTCTGGGGTTCCACAGTCTCTCAGGGGTGGTAGATGCAGCCAATCCTGAAGTGAGCCATTTAACAACTAGGACTCACATTCCAGTGGAGTGGCCTCTTCGGCCTCTCACCTTGCCTCCCTTCCCACAGCAGTGTCACTGCAGTTAGAGCAGGGTTGCCCTTCTCTCCCTGCACCAGATACAACTGGTGAAATATAGCTGTCAGCCCAGGTGCCATGCCCTGTCCTACCCTACAGTTGCTCAGTTTCACCCCAGTGAGAAATTCCTGAAGTCAGTCTGGTAGCCTTAAAATCTGTGGAAAGAAAAAAAAAATCTGTGGAAAGGGGCAGTGCCCATAGCTCAGTTGGTAGGGCGCTGGCCACATACACTGAGGCTGGCAGTTTGAACCCGGCCCTGCCCTGCTAGGACAACAAGACAACTGCAACAACAACAAAAATCGCTGGGCATTGTGGCAGGCACCTGTAGTCCCAGCTTGGGAGGCTGAGGCAAGAGAATTGCTTAAGCCCAAGAGTTTGAGATTGCTGTGAATTGTGACACCACGGTACTCTATGCAGGGTGACAGCTTAAGACTCTGTCTCAAAAAAAAAAAAAAAATCTGTGGAAAGAATCCTCAATCCTTTGAACGACTGGAGAATGCCATAGATGTGCCCCACTACGCAGGCTGGGAACACCCCTGCTCAGCCTGTCCTGGCGTGGCTTGCAGTTCCCTCCTGAGCCTGGGTTCTGAGACATGTTGCAGCCCCGGTGGAGGGATACAGCCACTGCCCATCCTGGGCAGCCTAGAGGATGTCCTCAAGGAGCACGGGCACACCCCCTGTGGGATACCGCCTGCCTTATCCTTCTGGACCCAGCCCCTGCCTCCCTCCCTAGCCTGATTTCCCCTCACACACCACAGCCCCAGCCAGGTCCAGCCTGCCATTGCCATGGCCCACTCTGCTCCCTCTGAACCTGGGACTTTGAGCAAGTTATTCCCTCTTCCTATAACCATTTCACTGCTTTCTGAACTGGCTAACTCCTTTTAACTCTTCAGAGTCAGCTCAGTTATCACTCCTTCCAGGAAGATTTTCCTGAATCCCTCCTCACCTCTCTCAGGAGGACGAATGTTCCCAGTCTGTGTACTTAGCACCCTGTACTTAACCTGCATGGCAGCCCAGCCACTGACCATCTGTTTATGAAGTGAAGCCCCCCACCAAACTACTAACTTCCTGCAGGGTTCAGCTGTGCATTTTATTTCCATATTTCCTACTCCGAAGCCCTCCAGCCAGTCCTTGAATATTTGTTGAATGAATGCATTATCAGGATCCCTTAGCCTAATGAGTAACCAGGTCTCCACCAGTGAGGTAAAATAAAGAAGTAAGGCCATGATCTTGTTTTTCCAGGCCAACCACCTGTCTCAGCAAACACGTCCACTTCCTGGAAAATTGACTCCTGCACTCAGACTCTGGAGCCCTCCCTCTGCCTCCCTGCAACCCATCAGCTCCTCCCACCCTTCATCTACCCTCCTCTGCCCTGAGGCACCCTTGGGTACTTGTGTGGCTAAGGAAACACTAGCATCTCTCTGGGTTGCCAAAAAGAAAATACACTGTATCCTTGGATACACCCTTCTTTTTCCTCTTCTTCCCAAATCAGGAGTCCATTGGCTGCCAGCATCCTTTCCATGCTATTGGATCAGTCTCTGCCCCCTCCCACCCCAGCCCCCACCTGAATTGAGGGAGCACAAAACCTCAGGGAGGGCTAGAGGTGAAGAGCAAGCCGAGTTTGAAAAGTAGGATGTGTGCAAGCAAAATCCAGAGGCTGCGAAGGTCAACATTGAGCTGGGAAAGCTGAGGGAGTGACCACTGGCCGCTGCCACCTCAGAGGGCTCTTTCAGGCAGGTTGGGACATAAGACTGGAAGAAAAATGAGGTTCGATAGCATTAGGAACCTTCTTGATTTCCACTTCAGGGGTTATCTGCTTGGAGTCTGAATGGAGAGGGGGTGTGAGACCCCTGAAAGCCCTTCCTGCCCTGGAATTCAATGCTCAGGGCCAGCTGTGGCCTTCCTGGGACCCAAGTTCCATTTAAGCTATTTTGGTCTGCAGTAAATTAGCTGGTGGGGGGAGGATGGGAAAGTACCGGCTCCTAAAGGAGGCAATTCACTAGGTCAGGATGCCTTGAGGCAATACTGTGAGTCTCTTTGGATCCCAGAACAATGGTGTCCAGTGTGCAGGATGCCCTGAGTTAGTGGGCAAGCATGACAGAGCCTGACCCACCAGCAGAGAGAGGCAGGGCCAGGACCCTTGGACAAAACTGCAGAGACTTCCGAACTCCTGGTGCTAATAGCTCCTTCCACCATTTCTAACACCAGCTACTATTCACTGAACGAGACCTACATTGCAAGCTTAGTCTTAAAAACAATCCAGCTTGGTGTTTATTAGTATTGCCATTTGACGGAATCTCAGAAGGGTTAACTTTTAAACTTACCAGCTAGTACATGGCAGAGTCATGATTCTAACCAGAAAAGTGACACCAGTTCTACCACAACACTCCCTCTCCCAAGGCCCACCCAGAGGAATCGTTCACCGAGTTGGCTGGTTGAGGGGCAGGGGGACAGCCTAGCTGAAGCTTCCCTCTTCTATCCCCAGAAGTGGGATAAAAAGGAGAACTGAGTTCTCAGCACCCATCAGACGCATACATGGCATACTATGCTGCCTCTGAGGACCAATGGGTGTGAAGCCCTGGGTGTCCCTTTTCCTAGCTGGGGCAGTCTCTCCTAGCAAGCAGAACTCTCAGGGCTGTGCAGAGAAAGCAGGGTTGGAAAGGACAGTGTGGACCTGAAGAGGTGTCCTGGGAGTGATGGAGAGAGCCCAGACCTGGGTCAGAGTGTCCAGGCTCTTTTTCTAGGTATCACAGAACAAATTACTTACCCTGTGATCCTCAATTCTTTTCTCAAGTAAAAGCAGTATGGGGGTGTAGGATAGAGGTATGAGGGTAAGTGAATGCCCACTCTACTCACCTCACTGTGTTAAAAAGACAAAATGCAGTCAGGGCAGGTGATCACGCCTGTACTCCTAGCACTGGGAGGCTAAAGTGTGAGGATTGCTTGAGGCCAGGTGTTTGAAACCAGCCTGAGTAAGAACAAGACCCTGTCTGTGGCTCAGCGCCTGTGGCTCAAGTGGCTAAGGCACTAGCCACATACACCTAAAGTGGTGGTTTCGAATCCAGCCCGGGCCCGCCAAACAACAATGACAGCTGCAACCAAAAAATAGCTGGACATTGTGGTGGGCGCCTGTGGTCCCAGCTACTTGGGAGGCTGAGGCAGGAGACTCGCTTGAGCCCAGGAGTTGGAGGTTGCTGTGAGCTGTGATACCACAGCACTCTATCCAGGGGGATAGCTTGAAGCTCTGCCTAAAAAAAAAAGACCCTGTCTGTACAAAAAATAGAAAAAATTATCCAAGTATAGTGGCAGGCATCTGTTGTTCCAGCTACTCAGGAACCTAAAGCAGAGAAGATGGCTCGAACCCAGGAGTTTGCAGTTTCTGCGAGCTAGGCTGAGACTACAGCACTCTAGCCTGGGCAACAAAACAAGACTCTATCTCAAAAATAAATAAATAAATAAATAAAATGCAGTTATTGATATACATAATAGATCATTGAAGAATATAAAGTGCCATATATAACAATGTTTTATAAAACTCCTTAAGTTCTTCTATAGTTGAATCTCCAGCTCATAATGTCTTATTGATGTTCTTGAGGTATATTTTTTGGTGCTCAAATAGCTCAGCCTAAGCATTGGGGTATCCTAAGTCTCTCTATGATCCTCAGTGGTCAAACCAACCATCAAAATCTTGGCAAGATCAGTCCCTGCCCAATGTCTGCTCTTGAATTCTAGCCTCCTGATGTGAACCTCAATTCTTCTTTTCTGAACGAATCTGTCTCGTCACTGGACATTTGCAGACTCTAAGCCCTTAGCTCAGAATACATAGTCTGATCAACACTACACCAAAGCTTAGGTCAACACTCAAAAGAGACCGTGGCTCAGTGCCTGTAGCTCAGTGGCTAGGGTGCCAGCCACATACACCGGAGCTGGCAGGTTCGAATCCAGCCTGGGCCTGCCAAACGACAGTGATGGCTGCAACCAAAAAATAGCCGGGCGTTGTGGAGGGTGCCTGTAGTCCCAGCTACCTGGAGGTTGGTGCAAGAGAATCACTTAAACTCAAGAGTTGGAGATTGCTGTGAGCTGTGATGCCATGGCACTCTACCTAGGGTGACAGCTTGAGACTCTATCTCAAAAAAAACAAAAACCAAAAACAAAACAGAGACTGTCTTACGTGCGTTGTATCTTTGTTGGTTCAGTGCAGAGTGGGTGTTTGGTGAATGTTTGAGAAGCTATGAACTTCCCTCTGATTTCCTTTCCCACCCCTGCTTATTTTTTCATTGCTTCTGAGATGGTGATCATTCTGACCTCATCCCGTGGGGATGCCAGAGAGATTAGCTAATTAATGATGGTGAAATCTCCTGATACTTTGTGTTAATATTTAACAGAAATAGCTGGGGGTATAAAGACCTGCAGAGACAATAGAGAGACCCTTTGACCTTGGACCATCACTATACCCAGCTGTCCCAGTTTTCCTCCCACTGCACACTCCAGGTAGCCTGACCCTTGCTTGCTCGGCTCTCATCTCTGGGCAAGGCACACCTCTGGCATCGGGTCTAGAGGCTGAACCTCACCACCCTCTCCTCTGGACATTGCCTCTCCCTATAGGGCAAGAGTGTCCAAACTTTTGGCTTCTTGGGGCCACATTGGATAAGAGTTGTCTGGGGCCACACATTAAATACACAAACACTAATGAAAGCTGATGAGCCAAAAAAAATTACAGATAAACAAAAATGTCCTAACATAATAATCCTCTAATGATACAACCACATGTTCAGAGAGTCTTTTAAAATTGTTGAGTGTTAGCCAGGTGTTATGGCAACTGTCTGTAGTCCCAGCTACTTGGGAGGCTGAGGCAGGAGGATTGCTTGAGTTCCAGGAGTTTGAGGTTGTTTTGGGCTAGGCTGATGTCACAGCACTCTAGCCTGGGGCAACAGAGTAAGACCCTGTCTCAAAAAAAATAAATAATTGAGCGGGTACCAAGTTTGCTCTCACTAATACAGAAAATGTACAAATTTAAGTAACAAAACATGTTTTTAAAAATTTTTTGAGACAGAGTCTCAAGCTATCCCCCTGGGTAGAGTGCTGTGCTATCATAGTTCACAGCAACCTCCAACTCTTGGGCTCAAGTGGTCCTCTTGCCTCAGTTTTCCTATTTTTAGTAGAAATAAGGTCTCACTTTTGCTCAGGCTGGTCTTGAACTTGTGACCTCAAACAATCCACTCTCTTCAGCCTCCCAGATTGCTAGAATATTTTTCTTTTTCTTTGAGACAGAGTTTTAAACTGTTGCCCTGGGTAGTAGAGTACTGTGGTGTCACAGCTCACAGCAGCCTCCAACTCTTGGGCTTAAGCGATTCTCTTGCCTCAGTTTTCCAAGTAGGTGGGTTTGAGGTGCCCACCACAATGCTGGCTATTTTTTGGTTGTAGTTGTCATTGTTGTTTGGTGGGCCTTGACTGGATTTGAACCCACCAGCTCCAGTGTATGTGGCTTGTGCCTTAGCCGCTTGAGCTACAGGTGCCAAGCCTAGAGTATTTTTCATTATAGAAGAAAAGCAGGCAATATTAAACTAGTGAGATATTTGGCATTGTATTTTGAGAAACCCAATCAATAACGGTTGGATGAAAACAGTTGCAATTCTTGGTGAGTTCTCAAGGTGCTCATTAGATATTTTGGTTCTAATTTTACTCTTATTGTGCTTCATCTTTGAAAATTGTTGCTCGCAAATGTAGGTGCTGCCAAAAAGTGATGACCTGAATAAGGCATGATTGTGAAGTGAGGGATAATTTGTCTTTGGGAAGATAGAACCTCTAAAAGTCCAGTAAAGAGGCTTGGCGCCTGTGGCTCAAGTGGCTAAGGCGCCAGTCACATACACCTAAGGTGGCGGGTTCGAATCCCCAGCCCAGGCCCGCCAAACAACAATGATGGCTGCAACCAAAAAATGGCCAGGCGTTGTGGCGGGCGCCTGTGGTCCCAGCTACTTGGGAGGCTGAGGCAGGAGACTCGCTTGAGCCCAGGAGTTGGAGGTTGCTGTGAGCGTGATGCCACAGCACTCTACCCAGGGGGATAGCTTGAGGCTCCGTCTCAAAAAAAAAATAAAATAAAATAAAAAAATAAAAATAAATAAAAGTCCGGTAAAGAGCCATGATCAAATTTTTCTTTAAGTTCAATGTTAGGTTGCAGCTCTATGTATTCCATTTGTAAATTGGCAATGTTGACTGAAAATGGAGGAGAAAATATACCAAAATCTTGAAATCTGGTTTGAAATTCTTATATCAAATCAAAAAGCAAGGCTGCATATTTTTTTCTCCTCACAGGATTGTGTTTAGCCAACGTGTCTAAACACATAAAATTATTTGCCCTAATTTGAGCTTGCCATAATTTCAGTTTGATTTGGAACACTTATGGTTTGGAAGAGTGTATCGATAATTGGATTTCACCTTGAAGATGCATGTTTAACTCATTTATTTATTTATTTTTTGAGACAGAGTCTCACTTTGTAGAGCTCGGTAGAGTGCCATGGCGTCACAGCTCACAGCAACCTCCAGCTCTTGGGCTTAGGCGATTCTCCTGCCTCAGACTCCTGAGTAGCTGGGACTACAGGCACCTGCCACAATGCCTGGCTATTTTTTTGTTGCAGTTCAGCTGGGACCGGGTTTGAACCTGCTACCCTCAGTATATGGGGCCAGTCCCCTACTCATTGAGTGACAGGCGCCACCCGTGTTTAACTCATTTAAATGAGTGGTTAAATCCACTAAAAATGCTAAATCTGTAAGCCAGTTTTCATAAGTCAGTTTTTTATTTTTTTGCAGTGGCTGAGTTTGAACCCACCACCTCCGCCATATGAGGCTGGCACCCTACTCCTTTGAGCCACAGGCACCACCCCGTAAGTCAGTTTTCATTCTTGGCTTCTGAGAGCTAGCTGAGAATGTGCTTTTCAAATGTATATGAAAGCTTCGTTCCTGGAGGTTTGATCTGCATTTTGTTCCTAATAGTGAATGCAATTTGTTGCCAATGTGCTATCTATACCAGCCAATACTTGTTTTCATAACACAAGTAGCTCTCTCTCTGAAGATTCTGGTACAAATTTGGGTTTTGATACCATAAATGACTTGATAACATGTTGCAAATCATAAAATCTTTTCAGCATTTGGCCTTGACTTAGCCTTCTTACTTTGGAAAAGTAAATGATATCACCATAGTCAGCATCAACACTTTTAAAAGATTCCTGAAATTGGTGATGATTCAATCCCTTGGCTCTTAAGAAATTCATAATCTTGATGACAATTTGCATGATATTATCCATTTTTAAAGCTTTTGCACATAAATTTTCTTGACATACTATGCAATGACACTTCATCAAATGTGAGTTTTGAGCGGTAATTGGATTGTCTTCTATTAATCTTGCAAGTCCCTCTCTTCTACCTAACATCGCCTGGACACAATTGGTATCTCTACCAGATATGTTGACAATGAACAGAGAAATCACTAACATTTTTTTTTACTGCTTCGAATAAATCTCTTACTTTAGTTTTGCCTTTTAATGACACTAAAGAAGCCATTTCAACCTGGTGCAGTAGCTCACTCCTATAATCCTACCACTCTGGGAGGCCAAGGTGGGCAGACTGCTTGAGCTCCAGAGTTTGAGACCAGCCTGAGCAAGATCAAGACCTCGTCTCTACTAAAAATAGAAAAAAATAGCTGGATGTAGTGGTGCATGCCTATAGTCCCAGCTACTTGGGAGACTGAGGCAAGAGGATTGCTCAAGGCAGAGAGACTGAGGTTGCTGTGAGCTATGATGCTGCAGTGCTCAACCCAGGGTGAAAGAGTGAAAGTCTCAAAAAAAAGAGGAGGGAGCTATTTCTTCGACGACGTTATCTTTGTCTTTGTTACTGTATATAAGCCGTATTTGTAGCATCAGTGTTGTTATTCATCCCCAAAGCATAAAATTTAAAATTAGCAGCTTTACTCTCCAAACTTTTGATAGATTTTCCAGTTTCTTCAATTTGCTTGACTATATTCTGGTGAGATGAACTGATTTTAGAAATATCCCCCTTTTGTTTAGGGAAAATTATCTGCCATGCTTTTCATACATTGTTTAATAAACTCACCATCCTTAAATGGTTTTGATTTTTGTGCTATTAAATATGCTACCATGTAACTAGCTTTTATAATGGAATCTGTCTGAGTTGCAACTTTTAGAAAAAAACTTTGTTGAGAAGAGAGACTTTTTGTATTACAGTTCTGCTATTTTGTCCTTAAAACAAAATGCTTCATACACATGGAATTTGGCAGCATGTTCCTGCATATCATGCAAATGATAATCTTTGAAGATTTGCACAGTTTCCCTACCCTTACTATTTGCCTCAACAAAAATGTAGTCATCTGTCCACTTGTCGTTGAACAATCTTCCTTCATCTGTAATTTTTCTTTTTCTCTTTTGAGGTTCTCTTTTCTTTTGAGCTGTCATACAAACCATACTGGGATTAAAAAAATAATAATAGATAAGTCCAGATTCAGTGGCTCACGCCCATAATCCCAGCACTCTGGGAGGCCTAGGTGGATGGATTGCCTGTGCTAAGGAATTTGAGACCAGCCTGAGCAATAATAGCAAGATCCCTAGCTCTAAAAAGTAGCCAGGTGTGGTGGGTGCCTGTAGTCCCAGCTACCCGGGAGGCTGAGGTAAGAGAGTTGCTTGAGGCCAAGAGTTTGCGGTTTTTGTGAGCTATGATGCCGTGGCACTCTACTCAGAGTGACTGAGTGAGAGTCTCTCTCTCTCTCTCTCTCAAAAAAAAAAATAATAAACTAGATAAGGGACTATATTTACTTTTATTATGAAAATTAATTGACAGGGAAATAGAAAGCAAGGCTTGGACCCTTCGACATCCCAGCTGCTGATGCAGGGCAAGGCAGAGGGTTGATTGTAAAGCACAGCTGGTGATGTGTAAGGTGCTGCGGAGGTGTGGGAATGCTCTTAATTATCCAATAATAATGCCTACCTGGGCCTGTTGCGGTGGCTCACACCTGTGATCCTAGCACTCTGGGAGGCAAACATGGGCAGATTGCCTGAGCTCACAGGTTCGAGACCAGCCTCAGCTAGAGTGAGACCCTCCCCCCCATCTCTCAAAATAGCCAGGCATTGTGGTGGGCACCTGCAGTCCCAGTTTCCTCAGGGAAACTGAGGCAAGAGACTTGCTTGAGCCCAAGTGCTACCAGGGGTGACAAAGTGAGACTCTGCCTAAAAAAAAAAAAAAAAAAAGTGGTGCCTGTAGCTCAGTGGGTAGGGAGCTGACCACATACACCAAGGTTGACGTGTTCAAACCCAGCCTGGGCCAGCTAAAACAACAATAACAACCGAAACAACAACAAAAATAGCTGGGCGTTGTGGCAGGTGCCTGTAGTCCCACTACTTGGGAGGCTAAGGCAAGAGAATCGCTTAAGCCCAAGGGTTTGAGGTTACTGTGAGCTATGATGCCATGGCATTCTACCAAGGGCAACAAAGTGAGACTCTGTCTCAAAAAAAAAAACACAAAAAAAATCTCATTGTGTTTAAAGTAAGTTTGTGATTTTGTCTTGGGCCGCATGTGGGACATCCTTGCTCTAGGGGATTGATTCTTTTTGCAACTGTGAGATGGCTGGAACCTTTGGAAGCCCTGCAGAGTCTAGAGGCCACAGTACCTGCTGCCAAGGTTCCTATCCCCCCTTCCGCATTCTCAGATCAGACTGTGGGATCCTAGGAATATGGAGAAAGGCAGTTTACTCAGTTCTCCCCTAAAATAGAAAAAGGGAGGAGAAGGGTCACTGGCAAAGAATAAATCAAAGCAAAAGACCCTTGCCAACTGGCAACCATTGAGAAAAAACAGCAAATCCATGTATTATCCTGTTTACACCAGATATAAACCGATCATTTGGACCTTTACTTAATACATTGTGCTGAAATTACAGGCCATTCATGAAAACAAATGCATGGAGCTGTGTGTTTGCCCCTTCTTCTTCACTGGAGGCCTTGGCGCCACTCCACGCCAAGTCTTGCTATCATCCTGGGTAACTTCAATATTCAAACAGACCAATCATTTACAAACTAGAGATCACAACCCATTAATGTGTCATGAAGTTGATTTAAAGGATTATAAGCAGCATTTTTAAAAGAAACAGAATAGAAATAAAATATCAGAGTACTTCACATGTAGGAAAGGTGGGTTTGGGGTAAGACATTTACTTCAAAAATATGTAATATACAAAAACATATGCTAACAATGTATTTTTTAAATAACATAATGTATACATGTACAAGAGGTGATGAAGTAAACTACATTTCTTCTTGTGTATCATAAGCAAATATTTAAAAGAGATAGGAGTATATGCAATAGAAAATTATTCAACCTTAAAAGTGAAGAACATTTTGACACATATTATACCTTGGATGAACCCTGGGGAAGTTCATCCATAGTCTAAGCAAAATAAGCCAGTCTCCAAAGGACAAATATTGTGTGATTCTACTTTTTTGAGGTACCTAGAATAGTCAAATTCATAGAGACAAAAATTCATAGCATCGTGGTTGCCAGGGGCCGGCCTAGGTAGTGGGGAGGAATGGGGAGCTAGTGTTCAGTGGGGTCAAGAGTGTTTCACTTTGCGAGATGAAAAGAGTTCTATGGACAGATGATAGTGATGGTAGTGCAACAATATTAATGTCTTTAATGCTACTTAAAACACTTAATGCACTTAATCTGGTGTAGTTCATACACTAAAAATGTTAAGATTGTGAATTTTATGTTATATGTATTCTATCATAATTTTTAAAAAACCTTAGGAGAAGCCTCCTAGATCCCTGTCCTTGCTTATCACTGTCCAATGGATAAGTGACCTTACCCACTCACATCCAGGTCCCATGCTATTGGCCACACTCTGGTCCTGGCCATCATTAGGCGCTGTTTTATCTCCACCTCCACAGCGCCAAGGCTTCTACCTTGTTGTACTGGGGAAACTCTTGCCCACCCTGCCTTCTCCCAGTCAGGCACCTTCTCCCTGAATTGTTACAACAGCCTTCTTACTGGTTTTCATGACTAGAGTCTTGCCTTTCCAATTCCTCCTCAAAATTGCCTTAGGAGGCTCAGCACCCGCTGGCCACTTATACCGAGGCTGGTGGGTTCAAACCTGACCCAGAGCCTGCTCAACAACAATGGCAACTGCCACAACAACCACCAAAAGAAATAGCTGGGCATTGTGGCAGGCACCTGTAGTTCTAGCCTCTTGGGAGGCTGTGGCAAGAGAATTGCTTAAGCCCAAGAGTTTGAGATTGCCGTGAGCCGTGATGTGACATTTCTTTTTTTCTTTTTTCTTTCTTTCTTTCTTTCTTTTTTTTTTTGAGACAGAGCCTCAAGCTGTCACCCTGGGTAGAGTGCTGTGACATCACAGCTCACAGCAACCTCCAACTCCTGGGCTCAAGCGATTCTCCTGCCTCTGCCTCCCAAGTAACTGGAACTACAGGTGCTCGCCACAACACCCAGCTATTTTTTGGTTATAGCCATCAATGTTGTTTGGCGGCCAGGCTGGATTTGAATCTGCCACCTCAGGTGTATGTGGCTGATGCTTTAGCCACTTGAGCCACAGGTGCCGAGCCAGGAGCAACATTTCTAAAATTTCAAGCTGAGGTTAACGCTCACTATTTAAAACCCCTCAGAGGCTCCCTATTGTCTTCAAGACAAAGTCCGAACTCCCTAACAAGGCAGGCAAGCTACTGGGGAGGCAGCTTCTGGTTCACGTGCCTCCCTTGCGCCCTGCCCTCCTGTGTGTGTGGGGGGGATCCTGGTTCACGTGCCTCCCTTGTGCCCTGCCCTCCTGGGTGGGGGATCCTGGTTCACCGGCCTCCCTTGAGCCCTGCCCTCCTGTATGTGGGGGATCCTGGTTCACCGTCCTCCCTTGCGCCCTGCCCTCCTATGTAGGGGGGATCCTGGTTCACGTGCCTCCCTTGTGCCCTGCCCTCCTGTGTATGGGGATCCTGGTTCACCAGCCTCCCTTGCGCCCTGCCCTCCTGTGGGGGAGGGGGATCCTGGTTCACCGGCCTCCCTTGCGCCCTGCCCTCCTGTGTGTGGGGGATCCTGGTTCACCGGCCTCCCTTGCGCCCTGCCCTCCTGTGTGTGGGGGATCCTGGTTCACCGGCCTCCCTTGCGTCCTGCCCTCCTGTGTAGGGGGGATCCTGGTTCACCGGCCTCCCTTGTGCCCTGCCCTCCTGTGTGTGGGGGATCCTGGTTCACCAGCCTCCCTTGGCCCTGCCCTCCTGGGTGGGGAATCTGTAACTTTCACTTTACTTACAGGTCTTGCCGCACACCAAGCTTTCACTTTGCTTCTGTCATTGTGCCCATGGCTCCCTTGGCCTAGAGGCCTCTCCATTTCATTCCTTCTTCATTTGCCTAACTCCTACTACTCAAGACTTAGTTGGGAATGGCCGGGGAAGTTTCTCTCTCCCCTCACAAGGATGGTTTTGGGACTCTTGAGTGAGGTCCTGTAGTACCTTATGCTGATCAAATCTGAGCATTCACATTGCACTGTAATTGCCTGTTTACTTCTCCATCTGCCCTTACCAAACTGTCATCTGCCTTCCTCAGGACAGGCACAGTGTCTGATTTGACATGGCATCTCTGTGCCTACCACAGAGTGGGCACTCTCTGAGAAATAAGTAGGTGGATGGACAGGAGGATGTTTGAATGCATAAATTGTAAAGGTTTTGAAATTCAAACCTGGAGATCAATTTCCAGCAATACTTTCAGCTAGAAGCACCTTTGATCAAGGCCCAAAGAATGGCTCATAAAAATTAAGAATAGGTGGCACTTGTAGCTCAAGCGGCTAGGGTGCCAGCCATATACACTGGAGCTGGCAGGTTCAAATCCAGTCCGGGCCACCAAACAACAATGACAACCAAAAAATAGACAACAAATGACAACAAAACCAAAAAATAGCTGGGCATTGTGGTGGGTGCCTGTAGTCCCAGCTACTTGGGAGGCTGAGGCATGAGAATGGCTTAAGCCTAAGAGTTTGAGGTTGCTATGAGCTGTGACACTACAGCACTCTACGTGACAACTTGAGACTCTGTCTCAAAAAAAAAATTAAGAATAGTTCCTCATAAATAGAGAAGGGGGAAAGGGCAAGGGAGGGAGGAGGTTTGGTAAGCTCCCACCTAACAGGTACAATGTAGGGGTATATGGCGTACCTCCTGAGTGAAGGACTCAGCTACAACTCAGACGTTATCTAACAAACACAAACAGTGTAACCTAATTGAATGTATCTTCATATTAATCCAAAATTAAAAAAAAAGAATAGTTCCTGTATTTGTATAGCACTTGACAGGTTAGAGACCACTGTCATATTTGTTATCCTATTTGACATACTTAACGACCTGTGAGGTAAGAAGGAAAGACATTGTCATCACCACCTTGTGAGGAAGGAAACTATGATTCTCCCAAGGTCAGAAACTTAAAGAATGTCCGAGCCAGAACAAGGGCTCATATCTTCCTTCCAGTTGTTCTACTCTGCTGCATTTGGCCTTTAGGATCGAAAAGAATCAGAATAATTAATCCTAAAATCAGAATTTTTCAGAAAATAGGAAATATACATTTTCCGGCTTCTACAGGGTCCTACCCAGGTCCTTGGTCACAGGGACATAGTAAATACAGTTGCACCTCCACAGTTGACCATCTCCCTACACTGACCACTTCCTTAAGCTGACCTAATTTTCGTAGATGAGACATGCACCACACGTACGTATCAATGCAATAGGCCTAGTTCCGT
This sequence comes from Otolemur garnettii, assembly GCF_000181295.1. Lineage (NCBI taxonomy): Eukaryota > Metazoa > Chordata > Mammalia > Primates > Galagidae > Otolemur > Otolemur garnettii. Next base: position 6,000,579 of record NW_003852499.1, read on the forward strand.
ATGCTGACCACCTTCATTATGTTGACCAGTTTGTTCCAGCCCCTTGGGTGGTCAACTTACAGAAGTTCTACTCTATTAACTAGCTCCACTGCAGCAAAACTACCCTTAATGCACCTTGCTTTTTCACTTTTTCCAGAAAAAGTGACAAAACCGAGTACCTGAAAGGACCAATGTCTAACAACATACTGGGATACCTCTTTATATCTGCCCTACATCTCTGCCATTGCAAATCAAGCCCTATTTTTTTTAACTTGGTTCTCAGCAGAGAGAAATAAATAAAGCACGGATATTATTTATATCTCATCTACATCCAAAAAGGCGAAAAAAGAGAAGAGTTTATCATTATTCCCCATATAAATAACCTCTTCCATCTGCCCTCTCCAGTCCAAGTTAAGCAGTCCTAATTGCATTTTGCATAGGATCTATTTTTCAAGCATTTAGTCATTTTATTTGTTCTTATATGGACCATATCCAGTTGTTCCAAGCCTCTGTTACCTTTAAAGCCAAAACTGGACATGAGTCACCAGTAAGATTCTGGTTACAGCCAAGAATAGTGGGGGCATGACGTCATGGACCTTGAGACTTGCGGAGCTGCTCCTTGGAGTGCATCTCAGACACACACAGAGTGCGTCCGCAGAGCAAGGTGAGCCCTGTGAGGCCCAAGGCCGCTGCTTCTGCCCAAGGAAAAGTGTAGAAAGAACATCTGACTGCAAAGAGCTCTCCCTCTTCCTGCATGCGCCCACCCACAGCTACCTTGGTCTCTATCTGGATCCATTCAGTACTGACAGCTGCCTTTTGCAAAAGTGCAGCCGGCTCAAGCCTGAAGCTCTGATTTCAGGAACGCTGAGAGCCCTGTATCAATGAAACCACAATTCTGGATTTTTCAGAATCATCTTGACTTTAAAAACGGTTCTGGTTTCCCAAAAACCATTAAACTATCCTAACATTTCTAGCATGTCCATTTCTAAACCACACCTAAGAAAAAGCCTCTTAAATTTAAAATCTTTTTTTTTTAATGTTTTGGCAGACAATGTGTCCACATTTTTTATTAATATTTTAAAACTGCAGTCCCCAGCCCCTGGGCTGAGGACTGGTACTGGTCTGTGGCCTGTTAGGAATCAGGCTGCACAACAGGAGGTGGGTGGTGGGGCCAGAAAGCAAAGCTTCATCTGTATTTATAGTCGTTCCCCATCACTTGCATCACCGACTGAGCTCTGCCTCCTGTCAGATCAGCAGTAGCATTAGGTTCTCAGAGGAGCATGAACCCTACTGCAAACTGCACAGGAGAGGGATCTAGATTGTATGCTGTTAATAAGAATCTAATGTCTTATGATCTGAGGTGGAGCGGAGGACATAACAACACACTTTGGGTGTCACTGTCTCCCGTCACACCCAGATAAAACTGTCTAGTATCAGGAAAACAAGGTCAGGGCTTCCACTGATTCTGTATTATGGTAAGTATATAATTATATCATTATATATTACAATGTAATAATAACAGAAATAAAGTGTACAATAAACTTAATGCCCTGGAATCATCTTGAAACCATCCCCTTGCCCCACCCAAGTCTATGGAAAAATTGTCTTCCATGAAACTGGTCCCTGATGCCAAAAAGTCTGGGGACAACTGGTTTAAAAGATAGGGTCGGTGAAAGCAAGTGTTTCAGAAAGCAGCATTGCGTTTGCTTGCTCTGACCTACAGTGCCACCGCTGGAGCCTATTCCTTTCCGTCTTAACTTGTCAGGCCTCTTAGTGAGCAGATATTCCTGTGAGAGGTGCTATTTTAAACTATAATCAGACGTGTATCACTTAGGGGAAATGTGCTTTAGATTCTTTGCTGAAAGCAAAGTTTTGATCAGGAGAGAGAAAGGCAAGAGCATGCAAGGAAGGACGAAGATGACGTTTCTTGAACTTTTGTCATTATCACTCCCTTCAAGAGTGTTTTTAAACATCTTTATGTGCATGCTATATGTAGATCTGTAGTGTATACATAAAAAGAGTGTGGTTTTTTCAGTCCCCCAAGAATCAATCTCCCTGCCTCTGGGGTAATATTTCCCTGGCTGAGAATGCATAGTTGAGAAGCCATGACCCCAAGGGAGAATACATGATAGCTAAGAAGTCAAGGGGCACCAGATGTAGTCCTCGCACAGCGTGCCTGGTGGATGTGGACAAGGCCATGCTGTCTCCTTCTGCACTCTTGAACTGACAGCCATTGCCAGATGGCAGGAGCAGAATTTAGCCCCCATACAGTCTGTCCTCAGTTTTCAGGGTCTCGTTTTCCTGGCCCTGACTATTTCTGGGTTAATAGGCCCCCAAAGTAGACAGTGCTGCTGGGCAAGCTGATTCCTAACCAAGCTGTCATTCTTAGTCTCACTGTGATTCACTGGGGATGGTAGGCAGAATCAGATGTCCCTGAAGGGAGTCAGGTTTAGCCCAGAGGTCTGTGCGGAGGGTCTGCCCTGGTTATCCTGCGATGGCTCGAGGGAGCACCTGGCATTGTGAGGCGTGTGCCTGGCAGAAAGGAGAAAGGAATACCAAGTCCCATCCTTCCCTGGGAGGCCACAGGACACTCAGAAAAATCCTCACAAAATGCTCAGCCAGAGCCAATGTTGTCCCTTTCCTTATAATGCTAGTTACTGCCTTGGTAACTGGAAGTTACAGACTGCTTGATCTTAAAAGAGCCCCACAGATGAAAGCAAAAAGAAGAAAAACAGAAAAATTGGCAGTCCAACAAGGCTAAGAGCCACAGATAAAAAGCCGCCCCCCACAAATGCAAATCCAGACGAAGAGAAGGTAAACAAGATTATACAGCCAGAGTTGTTCAAGGAAACAAGAAAGTGCTCTATAAATATAACCAGAAAACAAATGTTCATCTCAGCTGATGAGGTCACCACGTGGCTCACGATCAGGATCTTCTGTTGCTCCCTAAAAGAAGCTTGGAAGAAAGCAGACATGAGACAGGAAACCAGGCTACTGGCCCTCAAGGTTCCAGTGGGCCAGTCCAGGTTTAATCAAATGCGGCTGAAGTCACTACAACTCGGCACCATCGATCTGGAGCTCAGCCTGTGTTCTCAATGACCTGCTGCCCCCCTTCTTTCCACCCATGCCCTACCCAACACCACACCAGCTAGTGGCCAACCCACACTGAACAAGAAGCAGACGGCCTATGGCTGGACACAAGCCTGGGATGGGAAAAGCAGAACAATCCCCCAGCCTCCCCTTCCCCAGGACTTCCTTTTTCTCCGAAGGACACTCCCTGTACAGGATAGCGGCCTGAGCACAGCTGGAGACTGTTGCTGATATTCAGTGCCTGAGTGTGCCATGTAGCGTTCTAGGCATTGGGAAGAGGGTACTGAACAGATAAGTCCCCATCTCAGAGAACTAGAAGTAAGAGGCTTAGAGGGTGGCTGTGGACAGACAACATACATAATGCATGTACTGGGTAATCTCCTGCACCAGGGGCCTACAGAACACAAAATGGAGAGCGAGAGTGATGCCAGGATGCTTTAGCTCATGAGGTTGGGGCAGGCCTGTCGGCCAGGTGGCATCAAAGTTGTACCCTGAAAGGTGACAAGACCTGAGGTGGTCGCACACCGGGGAAGAATGCTCCATGAGTCAGAACATTGAGTTGGAAAAGAGCTTGGCATGTTCAGAGGACAAAAAGAGGGCCATAGGACAGTGCCATTGTGACCAAGGGGAGGAAAGGGGATGACCTCCAGCAGCGGCAGGGCCAGGTTTGTAGGGACATGTGGGTACGGAAAGGGATTTGGATTCTGCGGGATTTTTTAAGGGAAGAGAGTTGTGTTGCAAAACTACTGGGGTTTTTTTGAGACAGTCTCAAGCTGTCACCCTGAGTAGAGTGGTACTGTGGCTATTGTAGCTCATAGCAACCTCCAACTCTTGGGCTCAAGCAATCCTCCTGCCTCAGTTTTTCTCTTTTTAGTAGAGTCTCACTTTTGCTCAGACTGGTCTCCAACTCACGCCTCAGCCTCCCAAAGCGCTAGGATTATAGACATGAGCCATTGCAAATCTACTTTAGAAAGACAATTCAGGCTGCTTGGTAAAGGATGGGCTGGAGGGGGCAAGAAAGAAGACAGACTAGGTAGGGGGCATTGGTCTCAGGAGAGGATGGTGGCTCGGATCTGGGTGGAGGTGGCTGGCAACCATCTATCATGAAATGTTTTGAAGGTAAAACAGAGAGGACTGGCTGAAGGACTCACCGTGAGATGTAGAGAAGGCAAGGAGTTAAGGATGAGGCTTCTGTCCTGAACGACAGGTAAATAGTGGTTTCACTTACTAGGATGGAGAAGACTAGGGTCTGGAGCAGGAGGGGACCAAGCACTTGTTTTAGACATGTTAAGTTTGAGATGCCTGCTGGACACCAAGAGAACACAGCCTGGGACGTGGGCATGAGCCGAGCATGAAGTTCAGGGGAAGGCCAGCCAGTGTGGCCTCGATGTGAGGGTCACTAGCATTTTCATGGCTACTACAGCTAGGGAGTAGATGAGCCCACTGAAGGAGTGTGGGGAGACTGAGACAGTCAGAGTACAGGAGGAGGAGTTAGCAGAGAACACTGAGGCTGTGGTTAGAATAACAGAGGAAAATGGGGTGTGTGGAGAGCCCCGAGGGGAGCATGTTTCAAAATATGAGCGATGGTCTATGTCCCCAGAGGTCAAGGAAGGCAGCACGGATAATCAATCTTTGGCTTTGGCAGGATGTAGGTTAACCTTGCAAGGAACCATGAGAGGCGACACAGACATGAGCCACAAGGAGCAGGAAGAGGAGAGATGTTGGGTGAGGAGGGGGCAGCAGGTGTAACTGTGAGGTGCTTTTCTGCAGAGGAGTAGAGGAAGGACAGCAGGAGAAGAGCTGTTATCACCGAGTGCCCCCCAAGCCTACTGCCTCCCCTTCCTGGTACCTGCTATCTTAGAGAGGTGATGTGAAGAGTCCATTAGTTAATAGTATAAAGCTGTTAGAATGGTGCCTGCCACAAAGTAAGCAGCCTGATAGGAGTGTCTGGTATTAATATGAAGGCAATTTTTTTCTTTTTAATTGCAAATGAGAGAGAGAGAAAGAGAGACAGAGAGAGAAGAGACATAGCAGCTTTGGGAGGGAAAGGGAGAGAAGCCAAGTGAGGAGAGAAGGGATGGTTCCCCGAGTCCAAGCAGCAGGCTGGCTTCACATAGGAGAGGAGCACTTCCACTGCTGAAACAGGAGGAGGCCTGCCTGCACAGACAGATGCCAGCGATGACATTAGGAAGAGGAAAGAGGTAAGGGAGGCCTTCTCATGGACCAGAGGACAGTACCCCACCCC
>NW_003852499.1:6006089-6017877 GCF_000181295.1 Otolemur garnettii
TTTTTTTTTTTTTTTTTTGGTTGCAGCCATCATTATTGTTTGGCGGGCCCGGGCTGGATTTGAACCCACCACTAGGTGTATGTGGCTGGTGCCTTAGCCACTTGAGCCACAGGTGTTGAAGCCTGACCACAGATTTCTAACCACACCAATCTTCTCTATGAAGTAGAGGCCAGCTCATTCTCTAACATGAAGGACAGGGAAGGGTGCTAGAGATTTTAAATGGGCATTGGGAGTATACAACTGTCTTCTGCCAAGGGGGTGGAAGTGTTTGCCAGGGAGGTGGGGTCTGGCAGGTGAGGGAAACGTCAGTCTCACCTCACACAGTGCAGGGCTGATCGTTGTGTTCACGGCACTTGTTTAGCTTCTGGTGAGCAAGTTATAATGCGTGGCTGCTGTGTGCTTTCAGGAGGTAGAGAGGAGACAGGGTATTGTACAGCCTGACTGAGGAGAAGTAAATGAAATAATTTGAAGATAAATATAATTCAATCTAGAACCTAAAGACCGTTCTATAGAAAACACGCTACCAAATTCAGAGGCAATGGGACTCGCTGTGCACTGGAGCTGTAAAGGGCGGCCTCCCAGTGGAGGTGAGTCCAAGCCAGGGCTGCAACTGAGCTTTGAAGAGGAGGTTATAGGAACTCAAATATCCCACAGCCAGGGCCGCCGTTGCTGTAATCCCTGGACCTTGGTGTCCATTTCTGTCACGAATACTGCCCAAGACGGCTCTAATAATTGAGTAGAGCTGACTCTCCTGCTTTGTCTAATGAGGGGTCATCTCATGCCCTCAGTAGAAACAGTGGCAGAAGCTCTAGTCGGCTTCTGTTTCTCTGAGGGTACTGTCCTCTGGTCCATTAGAAGCCCCCCCTTACCTCTTCCTAAAGTTATCACTTACACTGCATATGGGGAAGAGCTCGGTGGGAGAGGATTCTGGAAGAAAGAGAACCAGAAAGTGTTGAAATCCAGCTACTTCTCTCTCCCCTGCCAACGAGGCCCATATTCTTCTTGTTCTTTGCACAAAAGAACAGTCTGTTTTGTTGTCAGTAATTATCAACCGTCTCCAACGTGGAGACCAGACTTCCGCTGAGGCCCCTGGGACCTGCCCCAGCAAAAGGGGCCATAACAGTCTCCACTGCCTCCCTGAAGTGGGCTAAGGAGTGACTGGGGAGATTCAGGATTGAACTCCAAAAATGTGCTCCTCACAGCGTTCCAGAAAGAAGGAGCCAAGACTTGATCTCTGCTGGCAAAGTTATTTTTCAAACTGGAACTGCTGGTAAGGCTGCTTCCCTAAAAGGCAACTCAAATCCTGTCTTCTGCCTGCCTTTCCCTGGAGCCATGGCTCTGTGCCATCAGGCTTCCATGGACTCTCTAGAGGACAGGGTTCCTTGAGTCCATTCTCCCATACCCCAATCCCTTAACTGGCCCCCACATCTATCCTCAGCTCTGCCAGGATAAAATCGAACATTTGGAAAACTTCTCCATTAATGCTCTAGAAAAGCAAAATGTCCCTCGTTACATACTTTGACTCTGAGATGGTACAAGGGTCTCCTGGAATCATTTCCCAAAAGGCTTCAGTTCAGCCCAGGACACTTCAGAACATGTACCTCTGTGGTCTGATCTGGTCTCAGGATGTCCCTGGTCTATCAGATCACTTAGAAGCAAGACACATTTAGTTACCTCTTTCAAATGACTGTGATCTATTCAAAGTAGGGTGGTTATCATAACATAAAAGAAAGGTGGGTTTGTAAAAGACTGTGGGTCTCCTTCGCTCTCTGAAGAGTAGGTTGATTATGTACATTCTCATAGGAGAAGGAGAGCTGAAGGGAAGGGCTTATGACCACTCCGAGACCTCTGCAGGCTCCCTTGCGTTTACACACTGAGAATGAGGACTGTGACCCAGGCCTTGTGTAGGAAGGGCACACCTTGCCATCTTTCTCCAGTCTGGATGCTGCCTTCCTTGCCTGAGCCCCTTAGAGAAATTCTTTCTATGGGTCTGTCTGACTTCCCAGGCCAAGGGGTGGTAGCAAGAAATAGGAGAAGTTTCCGAAATCCCCATAAAAATGAAATCGTGAAGCATTCGAAATAGGAGTAAAGATATGTCTATGTCAAAAAAAATTTTTTTTAAATTTAAAAATGTAAAAGGAGTGGGGACAATAAGAGAAATCCATTAAGGGCAATACGAGACAGATAAAAATGGAGAGTTGAGAAAGGAAGTGAGTAAGAAGAGTCGGGTGAGATAATAGAAGTAGAAGGAGCTGATCTAATAGCGGCTGCAAGCTCTGGGTTCGCTGGGCTCCGTAAATGGAGAAGAGCAGGAAGGTTTCTGTTAGCCTTTGCACGGAAGGAATTAATCCCCTTGGGAAAAGAATGGGTTCTAAGAGGGTCAGAGGACTTGCTGGAGGCACCACGTGACTTCAGAAAAAAGGGAATGTAAACCAGCCACCAGTGCAGGGTGCAGTTCACTACCTCCCAGCTGTTCTAGGCGTGCTTCTGGCTTCCTGGGAGGTCCTGCCTCTGTCATCTGCTTTCTGGATTCTTAAGTGCGCTAGCCCACGGTGGGGACTTGAGAGCTACATACATTAAATGTTCTCAGGCCCTACAGAAAAAAAGATTCTTGTTTATTCTCATCAGCTTGTTTACATTTCATGACACCCACACCTTGTCTGGAACAAAATCAATGTGAGATTTGCCTCTATAATCACAAAGTCTGGAGAGGAGGTGGGTTGAGATTCCAGAATATAGGATATCATATCTATGCCGTTAGTACTGTTTTGAAATCAATGTTCTTTGCCTGAAGGTATTGTGTTTGTTTTGTTTTGTTTTGTTGCTGTTTTTGAGACAAAGTCTGACTTGGTCACCCTTGGTAGAGTGCTGTGACGTCATAGCTCACAGCAACTTCAAAACTCTTGGGCTCAAGTGATTCTCTTGCCTCAGTCTCCGAAGTAGCTGGGACTACAGGTGCCCTCCACAATGCTCGGCTATTTTTAGAGATGGGGTCTCACTCTGGCTCAGGCTGGTCTGGACCCTGTGATCTCAGGCAATCTACCCACCTTGGCCTCCCAAGTGCTGGGATTACGGGTGTGAGCCACCTTGCCCAGCCTTGTCAGAAAGTATTATAAGGGGTAATAAAGACACATTTGTCCCCTCAGAAGGATCTAGGGTTTCTTTTCTTTTCTGTTCTGTTCTGTTCTGTTCTGTTCTGTTCTTTTCTTTCTTTCCTTCCTTCCTTCCTTCCTTCCTTCCTTCCTTCCTTCCTTCCTTCCTTCCTTTCCTTGCCTTTCCTTTCCTTCCTTCCTTCTTTTCCTTCATTTCCTTCCTTCCTTCTTTTTCCTTCCTTTCTTTCTTTATTTTTTTGACATAAAGTCTCACTATGTTGCCCTCCGTAGAGTGCCATGGCATCACAGCTCACAGGAACCCCAAACTCTTGGGCTTAAGAGATTCTTTTGCCTCAGCCTCCCAAGTAGCTGGGATTACAGGTGCCCACCACAATGCCTGGCTATTTAGGGGCTGTAGTTGTCTTGTTGTTTGGCAGCCCCAGGCTGGGTTCAAACCCACCAATTCCAGTGAATGTGGCTGGTGCCCTAGCCACTGAGCTATAGGTGCCCAGCCTACACACATGTTTTTTTTTTTTGAGCCAGAGTCTCATGCCGTTGCCCAGGCTAGAGTGCTGTGAAGTCAGCCTAGCTCACAGCAACCTCAGTCTCTTGGGTTCAAGTGATCCTTCTGACTGATCCAGCCTCCTGAGTAGTTGGGACTACAGGTACCCTCCACAATGTGCCGGCTAATTGTTCTAGTTCTAGTAGAAGTGAGGGTCTAGAACTCCCGAGCTCAGGTGATCCTCTTGCCTCAGCCTCCCAGAGTGCTAAGATTACAGGCATGAGCCACCATGCTGGGCTGTAGATTCACCTTAAATTCAATTTCTTCAAGTTACCTTCTTGAAACAAAATAGCAGGCCACAAAGGTTCCCAATAGCATAATTCTGAATTCATCCAGAGAAAGACCAAATCAGTAGTTTGTGGATTCTTAGGCTGGAGGTGCCACAAGGGCCTTAAATATGTAACATCCAGGGAAACAAAGTCACTTGCCCAAAGGCACACAGTAAGGTGCAAAGCAAGATCTTTCTTTCCTTCTTTATTTTCTTTCTTTCTTCCTTTTCTTTCCTTTCCCTTCCTTTCCCTTCCCTTCCCTTCCGTTCCCTTCCCTTTTTCTTTCCTTCCTTCCTTCCTTCCTTCCTTCCTTCCTTCCTTCCTTCCTTCCTTCCTTCCTTCCTTCTTTCCTGCCTGCCTGCCTGCCTGCCTTTTTCCTTCGTTCCTTTCTTTCTTTCTTTCTTCTCCCTTCCTTTCCCTTCCCTTCTTTCTTTCAGAATCTTCAGATCAAATTCAGAATTTTGGTCTTTACCTCTTGTACTTCACTTTAATCCTGTAGCATTTCATGTTTATTTGTAGATGACATGATACCAATTAAAAGACTTGATAGCTGGGCATGGTGTCTCATGCCTATAATCCCAGCACTTTGGAAGGCTGTGGCAGGAGGATTGCGGAGGACAAAAGTTCAAGATCAGCCTGAGCAAGAATGAGAGCCTATCTGAAAATAATAATAATAATAATTTATCTGGGCATGGTGGTTTGTACCTGTAGTCCCAGCTACTCAGGAGGCTTAGGCAAGAAGATTACTTGGGCCCAGGAGTTCTAGGTTGCAACAAGCTGTGCTGATGCCACTGCACTATAGCCCGGATGACTGAGTCAGACTATCTCTAAAAAATAAATGAATAAATAAATAAGAGTTGAGAGATTGTGACCAAGTCTGACACAGTAGAAAAGCAAATCAAAATAATTTTGGTGTTGGTTCAATTTATCCTCTTGAAAGAAAATGACAGTCAAAAAGTTTGTCAATAAAAGACTTTATATTGGCTGTCAGTGACATCCAGTGTCCTGGCAAGTAGTAGAGGCTAGAAAATGGATGTGTCCCATGAGAGGACAAAAGTTTAGCCTGCCACCTTAAAAATCACTATTGAATATATTACTGCCAATATTTTGTTTGTATAAATTTAAGGGATGTAAGTAGAGTTTTGTTACATGGGTGTCTTGCATAGTGGTGAAGTCTGGGCCTTCAGTGTACTATCACCCGAATAGTGTACATTCTGTAACCATTTAGTAATTTCTCACCTCTCACCCTGCTCCTACTCTCCCACCCTTCCAAGTCTCCAATGACTATTATTCCACATTCTATGTTCACATGTAGCCATTATTTATCTCCCACTTATGAGTGAGAACATGTGGGATTTGACTTTCTATGCCTGAGTTGTTTCACTTAAGATAATGGCCTCAGGCAGCGCCTGTGTCTCAGTGGGTAGGGCACCGGCCCCATATACCGAGGATGCCGGGTTCAAACCCAGCCCCGGCCAAAGTGCAACAAAAAAATAGCCAGGAGTTGTGGTGGGTGCCTGTAGTCCCAGCTACGGGGGAGGCTGAGGCAAGAGAATCACCTAAACCCAGGAGTTGGAGGTTGCTGTGAGCTGTGTGACACCATAGCACTCTACAGAGGGCGATAGGGTGAGACTCTGTCTCTACAAACAAACAAACAAACAAACAAAAAAAGATAGTGGCCTACAGGGCTATGGTAGCTCACACCTGTAATCCCTGCACTCTGAGAGGCTGATGTGGGAAGATAGCTTGAGTTCAGGAGTTCAAGACCAGTCTGAACAAGAGCAAGACCTTGTCCGCACTAGAAATAGAAAAAAATTAGGCTTGGCGCCTATAACTCAAACAGCTAGGGCGCCAGCCACGTACACCAGAACTGGAAGGTTCAAACTCAGCCTGGGCCTGCCAAACAACAATAAAACTACAACCCAAAAATAGCCGGGTATTGTGGTGGGTGCCTGTAGTCTCAGCTCCTTGGGAGGCTGAGGCAAGAGAATTGCTTAAGCCCAGGAGTTTGAGGTTGCTGTGAGCTATGACACCATAGCACTCTACGGAGGGCAACATAGTGAGACTCTGTCTAAAAGAAAAAGAAAAAATACACTGAAGGCTCAGACTTCACTGGGCCTGTGGTGGGAGCCTGTAGTTCCAGCTACTTGGGAGGCTGAGGCAAGAGGATCACTTGAACCCAGGATCCTGAAGTTTCTGTGAGCCAGGCTGATGACTTTGCATTCAGCCTGGGCAACAGAGTGAGATTGTGTGTCAAAAAAAAAAAAAAAAGATAGTAGCTTCCAGTTCCTTCCATGTGGCTATAAAAAGACATGATTTCATTAATTTTTATGGCTGAATATTACCTCACTGTGTATAGATATTACATTTTATTTATCTAATTGCCTGCTGATGGACACTCCATATCTTTGCCACTGTGAATAGTGTTGCAATAAGTATAAGAGTGCGAGTATCTTTATGATGTAATGATTTATTTTCTTTTGGGTAATTTCTGGATTGAATGGCAGTTCTCCTTTTAGTTCTTTGGGAAATCTCCATACTGTTTTCCCATAGAGGTTGTATTAATTTACATTCCTACCAACAGTGTATGAGAGTTCTTTTTTCTTCACATCTCTGCCAACATCTGTTATTTTTTGTCTTTTTTATAATAGCCATTCTGACTTGTACAAGGTGATATCTTACTGTGATTTTAATTTGCATTTTTCTGATAGTGATGTTGAGCATTTTTTCGTATGTTTAATGGACATTTATATGTCTTCTTTTGAAAAACATCTGTTCATGTCCTTTGCCCCCTTTTTAATGGGGTTATTTGGCTTTTTGTTGTGGAATGTGTTTAGTTCCTTATAAATTCAGCCAATGCTTTATTTTTTTTTTATTTTATTATTTTATTTTACTTTATTTTATTTTTTGAGACAGAGCCTCAAGCTGTCACCCTGGGTAGAGTACCGTGGCATCACAACTCACAGCAACCTCCAACTCCTGGGCTCAAGCGAGTCTCCTGCCTCCGCCTCCCAAGTAGCTGGGACCACAGGTGCCGGCCACAGTGCCTGGCTATTTTTTGGTTGCAGCCGTCATTGTTGTTTGGCAGGCCTGGGCTGGATTCCAAACTGCCATTTCAGGTGTATGTGGCTGGCGCCTTAGCCACTTGAGCCACAGGCACTGAGCTGCTTTATATTTTATTTTATTTTTTACTTTTTTAAGAGACAGAGTCTCACTTGTCACCCTCAATAGAGTACTGTGGCATCACAGCTCACAGCAACCTCCAGCTCTTGGGCTTAGGTAATTCTCTTGCCTCAGCCTCCTGAGTAGCTGGGACTACAGCCACCCAGCCAATGCTTTAATAGTTAACGACTACCTTTTTCACTCACATCAGCGGGATGTGTGACATGTCAATTTATTTATGTAGCAATACTTTTATGGTCCTTTTTCTGAGTACTTTTTATTATCTGTTAATACCATTTAAAGAGTAGGCAGAAGAATTTTAAAAATCAGGACACAAAGAAGTAGAAATGGCTGGTTTAAGATGATATGGGCAATGCATCCTGGAACCAGCAATAGTCTAACCAGAGTATTCTGACATAGGGCCTGGGGTAGAACTAAGACTTCAGAAAAAATGTCAAGACAGAAAGGGTGGGAGTGAGTCTGGAGAAGTAAAAAAAAAAAAGCAAAGGATTATGAGGGCACCAGATTGGTCTGCTTCCTCCTGAAGTCCTCTTAGCAGAAGCTGTCAGCCAAGAGGAGACGCATTGCATAGAGAAACAGGAACCAGCTAGGCAGAGATGTGTTAGCACTGTGCACAACCCGAGTTTAAGAGTCGTACTGAGCTGATCCCAGTATTCAAGTCACACAGACCTTATTGTGTCTTCCAGGTTTCACCCTCCAGAGGGGCTCCTTCCCTCTCCTATAGCCCTAAACCAGAGCTTTTCAGGAGTCTCCCTGACCTGTAAGAGTGCCCCTTAGTCCCTCTAAAGAGAGGAAGAAGAGCCTGTTGGCTCCTGAGCACTATGGTTTCACTCCTAGGAGCTGAGAGGACAGGTGGGGGGTGGAGGAAGAGAAGAGGGAAGGATTCATCCCCAGTCCTGGAGTCAGTCTGGTGAGGAGAGTGATGATGAGTAGTGTCTGGCTGTTATTTTTCTGCTGGGGATGGGAGTTCCTGGCAGCTGGCTTTGGCCCTGGCTTTGGCCTTTGTTTCCCTACACTCTTCTCTTGGCACAGTCAGAGGCTTTCAGTGTTGTGCTTTCAGGGTCACATGGTTAAATCTTTGCACAGCTGCCTGGGGAAAAAGAGAGAGTGAGGGAAAGACTGAGACAGCGAGAGCACCCGCTCTGTTCTTACCATATATGAGGCTAAACAATTATTATTGGCATGACTCAAAGCCCATCAAAGCATTCTCTCCCTAACTTTTACCCCTAGTTACATAACAAACCTCCTCTCTCTCTACTTTTGGGCTTCTCACACCCAAATCATCCCCTGCCCTCTGCACATGTTTTTACTGACCTCCCCATTCGCCCTCCCCTGAGTACACAAACAGACACACACCACAAAGCATGTGTGCATGGACTATCACGCCTACTCAAAGAAAAGTCAACCTTTTAATCAGCCGGATAACTTGTGCACGTGATAATGAATAAATAGGTCCTTTCTGTAGAAACTATCAGTGGCTCTGGCGATCACACACACAAATACTCACAATCTCATGTGTGTGCTGCTGCCGTTTCCCCCATTCTACCTCAGGGTTTCACAAGCCAAATCTTTACCCTCCTCCTCCACTATAAACTCTCGAGTGCTAAACTACTATTTTCTGACTAATGCTGTACCATTTCCATCAGAAAAAGTTAACTAGTATAATCAGACTTCACATAGCATGGTTTTGGGTTTTTTTTAAACTAACCCCCATGTCTCTCCAGCCTGAAGTAGTAAGTATTCCCCCATAGCCTTTCCCACGGCACCTTGACTGCTGCTCTATTGTTTCTACAAGTTTCTGCCACCACTAGTGGCTTTTGTCCTCTGCTACAGGCAACAGGAGCTAATGTGGGCAAGGCCTCGGGGGCTGCCCCAGGCTGCTTCAGGCTGCCCTCAGATTGGTCTTTCCTAGCTTAACATCAAGGGTGGCCACCAGTAATGTGGTCTAACAACTTGTGGTTATGAGCAAGATGGTTGAGGTTTTTTAAACAAGCAGGCCAAGTCTTTTTTTGAGAAAGAGTCTCACTTAGTTGCCTTCCATTGAGTGCCATAACGTCAAAGCTGCTCACAGGAACCTCATGCTATTGGGCTTAAATGATCCTCTTGCCACAACCTCCTAAGTAGCTGCAACTACAGGTGCCTGCCACAACATCCATCTATTTTTAGAGACAGGCTCTTGCTCTTGCTCAGGCTGGCATTGAACTCCTGAGCTCAGGCGATCTACCCACCTCAGCCTCCCAGAGTGGTAGGATTATAATAGGCGTGAGCCCGGCACTCAGACCAAGTCTTAAATATTCAAATAAAGCTTCATGCAATATTGTGATCAGCATCACCAGGATTGGTCTCTTACTTCCCAAGGTCATCAATGGGAAGACAGTATTTATTTAGATGTGAAATTATTGATATATTACTCCAAAACCAGTCTTATTACATTAGAGACCCAGTTTTTCCCCATCCAAGGATGTTTTGGAACATATAGACGCACAAGATTACTACCAGATACATAATGAAGGCTTACATTGCTCATACCTTGGATTATTTGTAGGAATTTTTCCTGTGATGGAGGGATTGGCAAACGATAGCTCGGGGGCCAAATCTTATTTTTGTGTGGCTTGCAAGCTAAGGATAGTTTTGATATTTTTTGGATAAGTAAAGAAAAAAAAGCAGAATAATATTTCATGATACATGAAAATTATATGCAACTCAAATTTCAGTGTCTATAAATAAAATTTCACTGGAGCATAGCCATGCTTACTTGCTTACATATTCTCTGTGGCTGCTCATGCACCACCAGGACAGAGTCTCAAAGCCTAAAATATTTATTATCTGGCCTTTTACCAGACAAGTTCGCTGTCCTCAGCTCTAGGATATTGTTTTTCAATTCTTAAATATCTTTGTGAAAAGATATGTATATTCAGGAAGCAGTTTGGTTTCTAGAAACAGAAGCCATAAATAACAGTGGCTTGAACAAGGTACTTTATTTCCTTTCACTTAAAAGAAGTCTGGAGACAGGCAGATGGGACTGATACAATAACCTTGTGGGCACTAAGGACTTAGGCTTTTTCTGTCTCCTCTGCCATCCTTATGGCATGGCTTCCATCTTTATGAATGCCTAACCATCAAATAATGATTGCTGGAACTCCAGCCATCACATCATGCTCCCAGTAGTAGAAAGTAGAGGAGATCAAGACAAAAGAGTAGGCCTGCCAGCTGAGTTAGCTCTCTTTAAATAACCTGCCCAGAAATTCTATCCAAATATTTCTTCTTACATCTAATTGGCCACCTTCATGTGCAAAAGAGGCTGAATTTTATAGTTGAGAACATTGCCACCCATATAACATATTATTGACATCCTCCAGAGTTCTGTTGGTGAGGGAGAGGTTGTAGAGAGAGTAGATAATGACTAGGTAACCAGCAATCTCTGTCCTGGGAACAGAGGAACAATTTCTATATCCTTTTCAATATATACTACATCAGTTTCTCATAAACACAGGTTCTTTTCAAGGACCATCTATTTTTTTAAGCATATATCCTCGCTCAACCTCCTAGCTCCTGGCAAAGTATTTTTTATGAGGGAGGGGATGAGGAAATTGAAACTCAGAGAATTTAAGTAGCATGCTAGAGGTCTAGAGGTCACTCAGAATACAAGTAGCTGCAGTGAGGGCAGGTGTTGGCTCACACCTATAATCTCAGCACTTTTTGAGGCTAAGGTGGGAGGGTTGCTGAAGCCAGAGGTTCTAGGCTGCAGGGGGCTGTAATTCACCACTGTACTACAGATTGGGTCACAGTGGGAGAGAATGCCTCTAAAAGAAGAAGTAGCAGCAGTGGAACTCAAGCTCAGGTTCATAAATCCAGCTGGTTTTTGTGTTTCCACCATGAAACACACTATGATATTGTACGCAATCTGATGCTGAAGACTCCCAGAGTATTCCTGCCCACATATAGCTACTATCTTTGGTTATTTCTTCCAACAGATTCCCTTCTTTCCCATGTCCTCTCCTCCTTCCTCCCTAATACCTTGGCATCATCAATACCCTAGGTATTTCTTGCCTAGAGAATCACAATAGTTTCTTTTCCGGTTGTCCAGCATCTAATCTTGTACTTTTTGTTTTATTAAGTTTTATGTCCATGCCATTTTTTATATCTTTACACCAATAATTATATACATATATATATTTTTTTATGAGATAGAGTCTTATTTTGTTGCCCTCAGTACACTGCTGTGGTGTCATAGCTCACAGCAACCTCAAATTCTTGGGTTCAAGCGATTCTTTTGCCTCAGCCTCCTGAGCAGCTGGGACTGTAGGTGTCCACTATAACACCTGGTTATTTTTAGAGACAGGGTCTTGCACTTCTTGCTCAGGCTGGTCTTGAATCCATGAGCTCAGGGGATCCACCTGCCTCGGCCTCCCCAATAATTATATTTAATTAAGTACACAAACAGGGGCCTAACTCTAGTCAAGAGTATGCATACATATATTAGTGGTCTAGGGCTCAGATATTTAATACAAAACACTATAAACAAAGATTTCCACCAAATGAGTGGGCTGGCATTTCTGCCCCTATCCTTAATTCTTGCTGTTTATACTTGCTTAAAAGAACCAAGCCTTTTATTGAAGATTTCCAAGTATTCTATTTGCCCATGGTGGTGTAATTATAAAATAATTCTTTTTTTTTTTTTT
>NW_003852499.1:6018365-6021786 GCF_000181295.1 Otolemur garnettii
AGCCATCATTGTTGTTTGGCGGGCCCGGGCTGGGGATTCGAACCCGCCACCTTAGGTGTATGTGGCTGGCGCCTTAGCCGCTTGAGCCACAGGCCCAGAGCCGAAAAGTCTCCCTTTCATGTCTGTCCCCAGCCACCAGCTCTCCTACTGAGACAAACACTGCTTCTTGAATATCCTTAGAGCGAGTCTGTGTTTCCAGTATACATACATATATACATACACACATATGCCTGTATGATGCTTTACTAGCAGAAATAGTGGCATATCATATATACTGTTCTGCATCTTGCTCTTTTCACTTAACAGTCTATCTTAAAGATCATCCAGCCGACAGGCAGATCTACCTAAGGCTCAGATCTGACCATCCCACCAGTGTGCTTAAAAGTGAACACGTCACTGTGCTGCTTTAAATGTGGCCTTCCATTCGCCACTGAGTGAAGTCATGCTCCTTAGCTTAGCTTCAAGGTCCTCTCCAACCTGGCTCCTCCTGGGTCTTCAGCGTCATCTGTGTTCTGGTAGCCGCACAGTGTAGCTTGCCCTCGTGCTCACTGGGTTTTCTCACAACTCAGAGCCTTGGTAAGGCCTTTCCTATGTGTCTTCACCTTCTCCTTGAAGATAGTTCGGGCGCTTCTACCTCTGGAAGCTTTATCTGAACTCCCAGCCTGGCCCAAGGAGCCCTCTATGCTTCCTGAGGCATAGATCATATATATCCCTGAACACGTATATCACAGCTCTCATCCTATTAGATTGAAATTATGTTCTTGTGTGGATTTCATCACTGAACCGCCTCCAAGCAGAGACTTGTTTACTTTTGTACCCCAGACCCTCGCACCACGTCTAGCATACAGAAGCCAAATAGACATTTGCTGACAAGGACTGATTTCCGTTTTTAAGGCTGCAAAAGAAATGAAACAGTGTACATTTCCAGAAATAAAGAGTTGTGACTCATAGCTTGGGATGGAGTTGTAGAGAAACTTTCTTGAAGAGTTGATTGAACATGTTGGAGGTGATAGGCAAATGCTGCCCTGGAAACTGGCTAGAGGACAGGGAGTGAAGAAACAGAACAACCATCAGTGAAAGGAAAGAAGTGGGCAGAGGGGAGCACAGCGGGTTGGGGCGGGGTGACAGGCCCTAAATCAGAGGGCTGGGGATAAAGTCTCAGGAGGAAATTCCAGCAGTAGCTTCTAGGACAGGAGCTCTGTTGGCCAGTAGGCACCCTGCATATCAATAGACCTGGCCCCTGCACGTGCAACCTCCATTTCCTTCCAGATAGGGCCTTCTTTTCTCCACACTTCAGTCCTTGGTGAATGAGTAATAATTTTTTCACTGTTGTGATAAACAAAAAAGCTGAATTCTCACAATGAGAAGCGGAGAAAGTAGACATGGAACTATTTAGCAACAACCGTGGTCAGCGCTCTACCTGACCTGACCGATGCAGGTGCCACAAGCTCCTAGAGCAGGGAATGACCTGCTCAGAAGGGTCAGGGGAGGCTTCGCTGAGGCGAGAAGTCACAGCTGAGCTCTGAAGGCTAGCAGGAGTTAGCTAGGCAAAGGGGGGGGGGGAGTGTGGAGGCATTTCGCAAAGTTAGAAAGCAACACGTGTTGGAGACCCGAGGCAGGATGATGGAGGAGCAGAATGAAGCCTGGTGTCAGTGCCTGGCAGGAGGCAGGCCGATGAGGTCAGCAGGGATCCCATCAGGCAGGGCCAGAAGGATTGTGAACTTTGCCCCAAGAGCAATAGAAAGCATCTTGAAGAATAGGGGAATGATGTGATTTGTGTTTATAAAATATCACTCTAAGTGGCCGGGTGTGGTAGCCCACACATGTAATCCCAGCACTCTGGCAGGCCAAAGTGGGTGGATCACCTGAGCTCACAAGTTCGAGACCAGCCTAAGCTAGAGTACGACGGGTCTCTAAAAATAGCCAGGCGGGGCTGGCTCAGTGGCTCATGCCTGTAATCTGTAATCCCAGCACTTGGGAGGTCAAGGCGGGTGGATTGCCTGAGCTCACGGGTTCGAGACTAGCCTGAGCCTGAGTGACTCCTCATCTCTAAAAATAGCCAGGTGTTGGGGTAGACACCTGTAGTCCTAGCTACTTGGGAGGCTGAGGCAAGAGAATTGCTTGAGCCTAAGAGCTTGAGGATGCTGTGAGCTATGATGCCACATCACTCTACAGGGGAGCAGGGGGACAAAGTAAGACTCTGTCTCAAAATATATATATATATATAGATAGATATCACTCTAGTTCATCAACACATGATGAATAAACAAAATGTTATATGTACAATGGAATAGTATTCAGCCTTAAAAATGAAGGAATTCTGACACATGCTACAACATAGATGAAGCTTGAATACACTACATTAAAATAAGCCAGGTACAAAAGGAACATATTGTATGATTCTATGTATATGAGGTACCCAGAATAGGCAAATTCATAGAGGCAGAAAGTAGAATAGAGGTTACCAGGGGCTGGTTGGAGGGGGGAATAGGGAATTATTGTTTAATAGGTAGAGAGTTTTAGTTTGAGATGATGAAAAGGCTTATTTTTGTTTTTCTTTTCTTTCTTTCTTTTCTTTTTTTTTTTTTTTAAGACAGAAACTCACTATGTTGTCCTTGGTAGAGTGCTGTGGCATCACAGCTCACAGCAACCTCAAACTCTTGGGCTTAATTGATTCTTTTGCCTCAGCCTCCCTAGTAGCTGGGACTACAAGCACCTACCACAACACCCGGCTATTTTTTTTGTTGCAGTTGTCATTGTTGTTTAGTTGGCTGGGGCTGGGTTCGAACTTGCCAGCCTTGGTATATGTGGCTGGCACCATAACCACTGTGCTATAAGCCTTGAGCCTGTTTGTTTTTCAAGACAGAGTTTTACTCCATTGCCCAGGCTGGAATGCTATGGTGTCATAGCTCACAGCAACTTCAAACTCCTAGGCTCAAGCGATCCTCCTGCCTCAGCCTCCCAAGTGGCTGGAACTACAGGTGTCTGCCACAATGCCCAACTAATTTTTCTATTTTTAGTAGAGATGTGGTCTTGATCTTGCTCAGGCTGGTCTGTAATTCCTGAGCTCAAGAGATCCTCCCTCCTCAGCCTCTGACAGTGCTAGGATTACAGGTGTGAGCTACTATGCCCAGCCTGATGAAGAGTTTTAAAAATGGATAGTGGTGGCTTGGCACCTGTGGCTCAAGTGGCTAAGGCGCCAGCCATACACCTAAGGTGGCGGGTTCAAATCCAGCCCGGGCCTGCCAAACAACAGTGAAGGCTACAAGCGAAAAATAGCCAGGTGTTGTGGCGGATGCCTGTAGTCCCAGCTACTTGGGAGGCTGAGGCAGGAGCCTCGCTTGAGCCCAGGAGTTGGAGGTTGCTGTGAGCTGTGATGCCATGGCACTCTACCAGGGGGACAGCTTGAGGCTCTGTCTCA
>NW_003852499.1:6021806-6028993 GCF_000181295.1 Otolemur garnettii
GGTGATAGTTGCACAATATGGTAAATGTACTTAGCGCCACTGAATTGTACACTTAAAAATGGTTAAAATGATCTGAAAGGACCCCACACAGCCAAAACAGTTTTGACAAAGAAAAGCAAAGCTTGAGGCCTCCTCCTTCATGATTTCAAAACTTATTACAAACCTATAGCAGTCAAAAAAGTATTGTACTGGCATAAAAACAGATACGTAGAATAATGGAACAAAATAGTTCATCTAGAAATAAACTCTTGAGTGTATGGTCAAATGATCTTCAGCAAGAGTGCCAAGACTAAAAACAGTGGGGAAAGGATTGTGTCTTCAACAAATAATGCTGGGAAAACTGAACATTCATGTGGAAAAGGATGAAGTTGGACCCTTATTTTACACCACGTACAGAAATTAACTCAAAATGGATTAAAAATTTGAACATACAGACCCGAAACTATAAAAATCCTGGAAGAAAATATAGGAGAAAATCTTCATAGCAGTGGATATGGCAATGATTTCTTGGATATGACACCAAAAGTACAGGCAACAAAAGCAAAAATGGACAGATGGGACTTCATCAAACTTTAAAACTCAGTACAGCAAAGGAAACAATCAATGAGGTGAAAAGGCAACTTACAAAGTGGAAGAAAATATTTGCCAATCATATGTCTGATAAGGGGTTAATATTCAGAACATAAAAAGAACTCCTAGAGCGTGGCCATTTTGAGATTTTTAGATTAGCCATAGCCACCAGCTGAATAAAGCCTTTTTCCTCTTAAAAAAAAAAAAATAGAACTCCTGCAACTCAATAACAAATAACCCAATTTTAAAATGGGCAAAGGACTTGAATAGACATTGCTCCAAAGACGATAAACAAATGGCCAACAAATGTATGAAAAGATGTTCAACATTATTGATCATCAGATACATGCAAATCAGAACAATGAGATATCGCCTTACACCTATTAGGATGGTCACTATAAAAAGCCCAGAAAATAACAAGTGCTGATGAGGATGTGGAAAAATTGGAACTCCTGTGCACTGTTGGTAGGAATGTAAAATGGTGCAGCTATTATGGAAAATATGAAAGTTCCTGAAAAAATTAAAAGAGAATCATCATATGATCCAGCAATCTCACTTTTAGGTACATGTCCAAAAGAATTGAGAATAGGATCTCAGAGAAATATTTGCATGCCCATGTTCATAGTAGCATCATTTATAATAGCCAAGAGATTTGGAAGCAACCCGTGTTCATTAATGGACAAATGGATAAGTCAAATGTGGGCTATACATACAATAGAATATTATTCTTAAAATGAGAATGGTATCTGTCACACTGCAACACAATGAACTTTGAGGACATTATGCTAAGTGAAATAAGCCAGGCACCAAAAGACACTGTGTGATTCTACTTACATGAGGTCTCTAAAGTAGTCAAACTCTTAGAAACAGAATGTAGAGTGGTGGTGGGTGGTTGGGGGAAGGGGAAGACAGGGGAAGGGAGAAAGTGTTTAATCGTTATTGAGCTTCAGGTTTTCAAGATGAAAAAATTCTAGAGATCGCCTATAATCCTAGCACTCTGGGAGGCTAAGGTGGGTAGATTGCCTGAACTTGTGGTTCAAGACTAGCCTGAGCTAGAGTAAGACCCTGTCTCTAAAAATAGCCAGGCATTGTGGTGGATGCCTATAGTCCCAGCTACTTGGGAGACTGAAGCAAGAGAATTGCTTGAGCCCAGGACTTTAAGGTTGCTGTGAGCTATGACACCAGAGCACTCTACCAAGGGTGACAAAGTGAGAGTGTCTCAAAAAAAAAAAAAAATTCTAGAAATCTAATGTACAACAATGTGTATATAGTTAGTGCTATAAAATGGTTAAAATAGCAAATTTTATGTTAGTATTTTTTACCACAATTTACAATGGTCAAAATGACGTTATATGGGGTGGTGACTGTGGCTCAGTGGGTAGGGTGCCGGCCCCATATACTGAGGGTGGCAGGTTCAAACCTGGCCCTGGCCAGACTGCAACAAAAAAATAGCAGGGCGTTGTGGCAGGCACCTGTAGTCTTAGCTACTTGGGAGGCTGAGGCAAGAGAATCACCTAAGCCTAGGAGTTGGAGGTTGCTGTGAGCTGTGTGATGCCACGGCACTCTACTGAGGGCGATAAAGTGAGACTCTGTCTCTACCAAAAAAAATGCTATTATATATATATGTGTGTGTGTGTATATATACATATAAAACTACATTTTTGTTTAAAAAGACGTCCCTATTCCTATAGGTGAATTTAAGATGCATTAGGAATGTTGGTTAGGTGTTTTGGTAGGTTCAAACAATGAAATTACAGCTTGTGCCAGAATGGTGATGGCAGAATTAAAGAAAAGTGTGCAAAATAGAAATAAATTTGGGGAGTGAAATGACAGGTGATTGGATAGGTGAAGGTTGGCATAGAGATAAAATGCTGAGCAAAGTCTCCAACTTTTACAGTTGGGTGAGTGGAGGGCTATTAGCTGGGGACCTGGGGTCAGGACCCCGGGTGTTGGTCCCAGCTCTGACCCGGGGCATCAGGCAGGTCACTTCCCCTCTGCAGTCTGTAGTTCCCTCATCTGTAAGATGGGGGGGGTGGTGGTGAACACAATGATCCCTGAAGCCCCTTATAACAAATGGCTCTACAATCAAACTATTAAACATTTACATCTTAGTGTAATTCATTTCTAAGATGAGTTTTTTCCACGGCACTGGCTGAGATGTGACATGGGCCTTGAATGGGGAAGGCAGATGCAGGGGGAAGGCAGTTTGAGAAGGCAGGGTTCTGGAGGGCCTGAAGGCAGCTTGTAGGGATCGTGGAGATGAGGGGTGGTATCACCAAGAGAAACATACAGAGTGGACACTAAAGGGTGCACAGAACAAACTATTCCTGTACCACAGGCTGGCCAAGGGTCAGCCCTCCCATAGAGGGACGGTTACAAGGGAGGAATTTTTTGACAATGATTAATCAGTTACAGCCAGAGAGAAACCCTCAAAAACAGTCAGAAAGGAAGAAAAAAAAAAAAAAAAAACAGAAGCATGATCCAAATCTGATGGGATTTCATAAGATCTCTCTCTTTCTCTAATCTACTTCCTTTAGCTTTGTTATTGATTTAGGTTTTAGCCAAAGCGAGTCTGCCCAAGTTAGGCTATTATTACTCGCAATATCATTCTCATTACTTGCTTTGGGTGTATTATCTCCCCAGTGAAAATGAGAGGTCCCAGAAGAATGAGCCTCATACTTTTTCTTTTGTGTCCTTATACTGTATCCATAACAGAAACACTCTAAGTGCTTGATGCATCACATCTAGAAAAATTGCTTCAGAAAAATTTACCTGTTTTCGGCTCCACGCCCGTAGCACAGTGGTTATGGTGCTGGCCACATACACTGAGGCTGGTGGGTTCAAACTTGACCTGGGCCAGCTAAACAACAATGACAACAATAACAAAAGAATAGCCGGGCATTGTGGCAGGTACCTGTAGTCCTAGCCACTTGGGAGGCTGAGGCAAGAGAATCACTTAAGCCCAAGAGTTTGAGGTTGCTGTGAGCTGTGATGCCACAGCACTCTACCAAGGGCAACAAAGTAAGACTCTGTCTCGAAAAAAAAAAAAGTAGACATGGATTTAATACCTTTTTATCCCAAGTACAGTGATTTGTCACTCTGCTCCATTGCGGAGTTTTTCCGAGGAAACTGAGGTCTTTTCTACAGAATGGGGGACATCTCTGGTCTGTTTCTTGGAGACTTTGGCCTCTCCTCAGGTCAGAGGAGGACTTAAAGCAGAATAAGAAAGGAGGTGCTTCCTTCACATTTCTGAGGGCAGAGGACAGCCTTCAGATCCCACAGCTAAATGACATCCCGGGGAAGCAGAGAGAAGATAGGGTTGTGAGCCAACTCTCCCAGTGCCCTCACCCTGGCCCACTGCCACCCAGCTAGCTCAATTCTTCCTCCCTCTGTGTCACAAAGAGCCATCAGGGCAGGGAGTGCCTGCAGTGTTAGCTCATTGGATGAGGGCTGCAGAACAAGAGGAGAGAGCAGCAGGAAATGGCGGTCCTGGAAACTTGGGGGTGGGGGCAGAGTGCCCCACATGAGTTTTCTAGGTCAAATAAAATCCTAGAGAGGGGACTGCAGAAGTATGCGAAGCCTGCAGCTTCCCATATGACAACATGCTTCTGACTTTCAGCATCCTGAAAAAAAATCCAAACAATTAGGCTTTCCTATACATACACATATACGTGGTTTTACCTCTGTAAGTGTCTGCTTGTTCAGGTGATGATATCTGCTTATGTACATGGTATGTTTCACACACACACAGGAATACGACTCTGCTGAGGCTGGTTATATCTATGCGTGTGCACGTGGGGAGCAAAGGGAGGTGCAGGGGAAGTGTAGAGAAGGGCTGAGCTTCGTCCCAGGTGCCCTTGGCTGTCCTTGGGTGGAGCTGAGTCACAGGCTGTCCATGCTTTTGGCTGCCTGGTGCCTTTAACTCTCACCCCTAAAGCCTCTTCTTTCCATCAGGAGGCATTTGATTCTGTAAGATGGAGACTCAAGAGACTTAATTCCTATTCATCGTCATTCAAGACCACACATTCTTTGCTCACTCATATTTCTATTTCTCTCCAACTTAAATTCTCTGCTTCAGCCAAATTAGACTGAATATAGCAGGGCATGTCCTGCCTCTGAGATTCTGCATGCTCATTCCCCTGCCCTAGAACATACCCGTCTGCCACCACCCCCAAACACTATAGTAATCCCTCTCCTCCAAGAAGCCTTCCCTGACTGCCTGGCTGAGAGTGAACTCTCCCTCCTCAGAACTCCCAAGTTCTAGTCCATATAACTCACTCCCTCTCACACATACACTGCTCATCTGCTGCTTGCACTAGGGTTAGTTCTCTCTATGAACACACATCTCCCTCCTCAAACTAGATTACAGACTGGCTTGGCACCCGTAGCACAGTGCTTATGGCATTGGCCACATACACTGAGGCTGGCGGGTTCAAACCCGGCCTGGGCCAACTAAACAATAATGGCAACCGCAACAAAAAAATAGCCAGGAGTTGTGGCAGGCACCTGTGGTCCCCAGCTACTTGGGAGGCTAAGGCAAGAGAATTGCTTAAACCCAAGAGTTTGAGGTTGCTGTGAGCTGTAATGCCATGGCACTCTACATGCCAATGCACTCTACTGAGGGCATTGTAGTGAGACTCTGTCTCAAAAACAAACAACTATGGGCGGTGCCCATAGCTCAGTGGATAGGGCACAGGTCACATGCACCGAGGCTGTCAGAGGGTTAGAACCTAGACTAGGCCAGCTAAAACAACAATGACAACTGCAATAACAACAATAATAAGAAAATAGCTGGGTGTTGTGACCAGTGCCTGTAGTCCCAGCTACTTGGGAGGCTGAGGCAAGAGAATCGCTTAAGCCCAAGAGTTTGAGGTTGCTGTGAGCTGAGATGCCATGGCACTCTACTGAGGGAAGAATAGTGAGACTCTGTCTCAAAAAAAACACAAACAAACAACAACAACAACAAAAAACTAGGTTACAAACTCAGACCAGATTACAAACCCTGGCATAACTGACCAGAAGCCCTGCTCTCACTGTCTTCTCAGGCCATTTAATTGTCTATAGAGTTTGTTTCAGCCCCTAGTGTCTGTGATATTGCCTTAACATACTACACAGGCATAACAAAATGATCAAACAAAACATCACTGCTAACCACACATGGCCTATCATCAATTTGCAGCCCCCCAACTTAAACCAAAACTTTGATAAACTTAAATATTAATCAATTATAAGTTTATTTTTCTTATTTGGGGAAACTCAGGGACTGGAAATCTTTGTTTCTTGAGTTCTTTACTCAGAGAACTAAGCCTTCGTGATAATCCTCTCTGGAAAATCATTAAGGGGGAGTGGCACCTGTGGCTCAAAGGAGTAGGGCGCTGGCCCCATATACCAGAGGTGGCAGGTTCAAACCTAGCCCCAGCCAAAGAAAAAAAAAAAAGAAAATCATTAAGGGGTCTACCATTGTTTGGTTGGTTTTTTGCTTTTATGGTCTACAAATTCATCCCTAGGAATGGGTGAATATTAATTTCAGACCCACAATTCTGGACTCTGTTTGTTCCTACCTATTATGCTGAACTCCAAAGACTTATTGTCCAGTTTGGGAAGAATTTGAACCATCTCCATGTTCTCCTTTGAGCTCCTTTTTTTCCCATAAACATCTCAGAGACTGGCGTGGGTAACAATGCAATGCTTACTGCTGCCTGTCTCGTCCCAGACACAGTGAGTAGCTCGGAGCATTCACTAAGGATGAAGTTTCTGATACCAAACACATAGGCTTTCCCATTCATTTGCCTGCTCAGGAATCTGAACCAGAAACCCTTGGTGGATGTGGAAACATGCACAGATTCCTCATCTGCTATAGGAACATATATCTTTCCATTTGGACAGTGATACTAAAGGCTGGTGGATAGACAGGCAGCAAACCTTCCCCAGGGGATCTTTCTTTCTTTCTTTCTTTCTTTCTTTTGAGACAAAGCCTCAAACTGTCATCCTGGGTAGAGTGCCATGGCATCATAAGTCATAGCAACCTCCAAATCCTGGCTTAAGCGATTCTCTTGCCTCAGCCTCCCAAGTGGCCGAGACTACAGGCACCCGCCACAATGCCTGGCTATCTTTTGGTTTTAGTTGTTGTTGTTTGGCAGGCCTGGGCTGGATTCGAACCCACCAGCTCTGGTGTATGTAGCTGGCGCCTTAGCCACTTAAGCTACAGACGCAGAGTCGTGAACTTTCATTTACTTCAGCCAGTCAATAGCCAGATTGGAGGTAACTAGGAATTTCTTACCAGCCCAGGATAGGAAGCCCTGCTTTATAGGGAGACCTGGTGAAAGCGCCAGCATCCTCAGCAGCTGATCACCTGTCTTGACTTCAAACTTGGTTTGAGATTCCCTTACTAGGATAAGTACACAAGTACCTGCCTCTTCTGTAGCTCATATGTTCCCTGCAAGTTTGCACCATGCCCCTCCCCACCCCTGCTCACAGCCCCTGCCTACATGCCTGCCTACCTGGGGCAGACATGATGAAGGAGGTGAGGAAAGAATCACACCTCTCTGTATTTTATTTTATTTGTTTGTTCTTTTTTTTTTTTTTTTTGAGACAGAGCCTCAAGCTATCCCCCTGGG
>NW_003852499.1:6029262-6034479 GCF_000181295.1 Otolemur garnettii
TCTGTCATCCTAGGTAGATGCCAATGTGTCAGCCTAGCTTAAAGCAACTTCAAACATTTAGGTTCAAGCAATCCTCTTGCCTCTGAGTAGCTAGGACCACAGGCATCTGCCACAACACTTAGCTGGTTTTCTTTCCTATTTTTAGTAGAAATGGGGTCTTGTTCTTGCTCAGGCTGGTCTCAAACTCCTGAGCTCAGGTGATCCACCTGCCTCAACCTCCCAGAGTGCTAGGATTAAGGTGTGAGCACCATGCCCAGCCCAGAGTTCTCTGTTTTACTATTCACAAACTACTCTGGTCAAAAATTGAGTAGAGGAACAAACTGATTTGTTATAATCCTAATAATCCTAGGAAAGCTTACCACGTGTTTTCATACGCATTACCATTTGTTCCTCACACATGCCAGAGAAATGGGGGGACTGATATTTCTATTCCCATTTGACAGAAAAGGAAATCTGTGCTGTAGAAAAGCTCACTGAGTTACTCCAAGTCATGTAGTAAATAAATAAAACTCAAACTCAGTGTCTAAAGATACTTTTAAAGTAACCTCGCTCATCCTGTAACAGGACCAGATTGGGAATGAGAGATCTGAAGGTCTCCCACAACCTCTTAAGAGCAGCCTCTGTCTGCCCTTTGTCTTGGCAGATTGGGCTGAGTCCACAGAGGAGGGCTGGCAGTTTCTAGGCATGCAGGCTCATTGTGTCCAGGTGGAGAAGAGCACTGACTTGTTCATTTGTTCCTTTAAGCTAAGGAGCCTCTTCCAACATTTCAGTCCCAAGAGGCCTCCTACAATAGAGAACATTCACTGGAATAGGGATTTATACCACTTCAGAGAATGTGTTTGGTGCCAGTGACTCAGCTGGTTAGAATGAAGGAAAGGGGTTGACTCCTGGCGGTGTGGGAAACTGCAAAAAGGAGGATGAGGTTCCCATGGGCACGCCCAATGCTTCTGCCTACCCTTGGGCTTAGCTGTGTCTAGCAGGAATAGCAGCAAGAGATGCCAAGCACAGACTTGCCCCTTTTCCACCCTGGCCTGGACAAAGCCATAGGCAGGGCTTGGTCTATCCCTGTCTCCACCCTACACAAGATGTCATTGTCAGAAAGCTCCTATTAAGCGTCTACCTGCAGGCCATAGACAAAGAGTGATTTCTGCAACATCATACCCTCTAGCGGCAATGCAGGCCTCCTGGTTTTGCAATATTATGGGATAGTTCTAAGTATCCTTAGGGTGGGGTAAAGGGGTAGGAACTATTGATTCAATTTTAAAGCTAAATGTATCAAAATTAACACTGATTTAAAAATAGGGGGTGTGTAAGGCCTCATGCCTGTAATCCTAGCTCTCTGGGAGACAGAATTGGGAGGATCACTTGAGCTCAGGAGTTCAAGACCAGCCTTTGCAAGAACAAGACTCATCTCTACTAAAAAGAGAAAAAATAGCTAGGTGTTGTGGCAGGCACCTGTAATCTCAGCTACTTGGGAGGCTGAGGCAGGAGGATCACTTAAACTCAAGAGTTTGAGGTTGCTGAGAGCTAAACCAATGCCTCAGCACTCTAGTCCATGCAAAAGAGTAAGACTCTGTCTCAAAAATTTTTTTTTTAAATTAAAAATAAATAAATATGCATACACCATCTGGCATTTTTAGGAAAATGAAGAGGTGGTAGGTTTAGGAAGAAAGAATTACTAAATGGCATAAAAATAGACTGTAACCACTCCAAACAGATGTGAGTCACTCTGAGGAGCTCAGTCTTGTGTCTTTCATTCCAAAGTCCTGAGCCAGGCGGACCTGGTAGCAAAGTTGGAGAGCAGCCAAGCCCAGGAGCTGGACTGGGGAGGGGAAATACAGCAGGGCAGCTTCTTAGCTGGTCTCCAGGGAACACAGAGGCAGAGGAGGGGCAGAGTACCTGGTATCTTGCTACTAAAAGGCAAAACTCACTTCAGACTTTGGTCCCTAGGTGACATGATTAAATACACGTTGAGGACATACAACTTTCGAGAGACAGAAGGGCATAGTGGATGAGGAGAACAATATCTGGAGTTGATAGGACGAGAGAAGTAAATATCTAAATCACCTAAAATAGTACTTGTGTTCTAGGTAACTAGGGAAATATAAATTTTGGTTATTACTACTGTTGGGTACGATGCAGAACTATAGAGAAGGACAAGCTAATGTCCTAGGGCAGCAATAGTCTCCAACAC
Organism: Otolemur garnettii; assembly: GCF_000181295.1. Lineage (NCBI taxonomy): Eukaryota > Metazoa > Chordata > Mammalia > Primates > Galagidae > Otolemur > Otolemur garnettii. The sequence continues at coordinate 6,031,457 of NW_003852499.1, forward strand.
AGATGCGTTTAAGACAGTAACCAGTTCTGAAGGCAGGCAGAGATGCCAGTAGATGTAATTATGGCAGTCTGGGGCTTCCTAGAGGCCAAGTTCATGCTTCCTTATTGGAGCAATATAATATAGTTTCAGAACTGTGACCTATTTCCCATTTCATTTTTAAGGAAGTAAAATCAGGCTGAGCACGATGGCTCATGCCTGTAATCCCAGCACTCTGGGAAGCCGAGGCGAGTGGATCGCCTGAGCTCAGGAGTTAAGAGACCAGCCTGAGCAAGACTGAGAACCCTGTTTCTACTAAAAAGAAAAAAGAAAAAAACCCCAGAAAAATCAGTTGGGCTTTGTGGTGGGTGCCTATAGTTCCAGCTACTAGGGAGGCTGAGGCAAGAGGACTGCTTGAGCCTAGGAGTTTGAGGTTACTGTGAGCTATGACACTATGGCACTCTAGCCTGAGACAACAGAGTGAGCTCTGTCTCAAAAAACAGACAAACAAACAAATGAATGAATAAATACCATGATATCTACTTAAAAAAAAAATAAAAGTAGGGCGGCGCCTGCGGCTCAGTGAGTAGGGCGCAGGCCCCATATACTAAGGGTGGTGGGTTCGAACCTGGCCCTTGCCAAACTGCAACAAAAAATAGCCGGGTGTTGTGGGGGGCGCCTGTAGTCCCAGCTACTTGGGAGGCTGAGGCAAGAGAATCGCCTAAGCCCAAGAGCTAGAGGTTGCTGTGAGCTGTGACACCAGGACATTCTACCAAGGGCAACAGAGTGAGACTCTGTCTCTAAAATAAATAAATAAAAATAAAAATAAGGTGGCTTCCATAGCTCAGTCAGTGGGTAGGGCACCGGCCACATACAACGAGGCTGGTGGGTTCAAACCCAGCCCAGGCCAGCTAAAATCAACAATGACAACTGCAACAAAAAAATAGCTGGGCATTTTTTTGAGGTGGGCACCTGTAGTCCCAGCTACTTGGGAGGGTAAGGCAAGAGAATCACTTAAGCCCAAGAGTTTGAGATTGCTGTGAGCTATGATGTTATAGCACTCTACTGAGGGCAACATAGTGAAACTCTGCCTCCAAAAACCAAATGAATAAATAAAAGTAAAATCATTCAAAATATGCTGAGCATCTACTCTGTATAAAATACCTGTAATCTGATATTTCTCATGGGAGTTAAGAAGGAGTAAAGGATTTGTTCCCTATCACTAAGGATCCTATAATCCCATTAGGAAGCCAAGGCCAACACTAATACAGATGAAAATGTAGTCGTCCTCTTCTTGAACCTGGGAATCTATGATATCACACATTTCTCTTTTCCCCCCAGACTTCGAACAATTTAGACTTAAATTCAGTGCTCAAATTCTGTAACAACACACTTTTTCTCAGGGATCCCTCTGGATTGAATTTTTTGTTAAAGTTTTATTTGTTTCATTAAAGTATATACTCCAATATTACATACTATTCTCAATTATTTGGGGAATCAGAAAGTCCGAAGCACTAAAAAGTTATCTACTGGAGTGAAATAGCAGTACAAGAAAAATAACCCTTGAAGACTCACAGAATCTTTTAGTTAAAGAGGACTTAGAAGTCATGGGATCAACTTCTCTTCCAAGGTAGGCATCCTCCTATAAGCTCTAGGGTGTGTGGATAACAGCATTTCCCTGAACATACTTCCAGACTATTCCTTTTGAGTTCCAGAGTTTCATTTTGTCACCCTTGGTAGAGTGCCATGGTGTCATAGCTCACAGCAACCTCAAACTCTTAGGCTCCAGAAATCCTCCTGCCTCAGCCTCCCAAATAGCTGGGACTACCAGCATCCACCACAATGCCCAGCTATTTTCTAGAGATGAGGGTCTCACTCTTGCGTAGGCTGGTCTTGAAGTCCTGAGCTCAAGCAATCCACCTGCCTCAGCCTCCAGAGTGCTAGGATCACAGGCATGAGCCACTGTGCCCTGCCACTTCCAGACTATTCTGTTGTAAGACAGCAATATTGGAAAATGCTTAGAGTGAACAGAAATCTCCCTCCCATTAACCCTCATCACTAATGATCCTCCTTCTGCCCTGTGGAGTCACAGAGAACAAGCCACCTACTTCCCCTTCATCTGAAAGCTTTTCTGATATGTGAAGCCTCTAAACTAAACATGCCTAACTGGCATGGCCTTCATCCCACGGGGCAGTGCCCAGGCTCCTCACCATCTTCCTAGTGGATGAATCCTAGTTTCTCAAAGTCCCTCTTGGAACCTGGTACCATGTATTCACATGTACAGTACAAATATGACCTGGTGAGCACCAAGTATTGCAGACCAGTCACTCCCTGTACATCGGGGCACTCTTTTCAGATTCTGAAGTAGCATTGGCTGTTTCGGCAGCTGCTTCCCATGAGGGACTCTTTCTGAACTCATGGTTGAATTAACTCCCCTATCTTTTGTTCATGTAAACATTACCCAAGTCAGGCCTGTACCGTGCAATAGATTTTTCAAACAAAATGTTCAGTTCATTGTATTTATTCATGCTAAATTCCAACTTATTGATTTTATCCCATCATTCCAGGCAGACCATTTTAATGTTTTTTTTTTGACACAGAGCCTCAAGCTGTCCCCCTGGGTAGAGTGCCGTGGCATCACAGCTCACAGCAACCTTCAAGGCTCTGCAAGTCTCCTGCCTCAGTCTCCCAAGTAGCTGGGACCACAGGCGCCCGCCACAGCGCCTGGTTATTTTTTGGTTGTAGCCATCATTGTTGTTTGGCAGGACCCGGCTGGATTCGAACCTGCCACCCTAGGTGCATATGGCTGGCACTTAGCCACTTGAGCCACAGGCACCGAGCCAGACCATTTTAATGTTTATCCTGTCAACTATAAATTACCAACAAATTTTTTAAATTTTATTTTTATTTATTTATTATTATTATTAATTTTTTTATTTTTTGGCCGGGGCTGAGTTTGAACCTGCTACCTCTGGCATATAGGGCCATTGCCCTACTCCTTTGAGCCACAGGTGCCACCCAATTACCAACAAATTTTTTTTTTTTTT
>NW_003852499.1:6035438-6038475 GCF_000181295.1 Otolemur garnettii
GGATTCGAACCCGCCACCTTAGGTGTACATGGCTGGCGCCTTAGCCGGTTGAGCTATAGGCGCCAAGCCTGAGCTCAGGCGTTTGAAACCAGACTAAGCAAGAGTGAGAGCCTGTCTTTACTAAAAACAGAAAAACTCAATGGCGCCTGTAGCTCAGTGGGTAGGGCACCAGTCACATACACTGAGGCTGGAGGGTTCAAATCCAGGCTGGGCCTGCCAAACAACAATGACAACTGCAACCCCAAAATAGCCAGGTGTTGTGGTGGGCACCTGTAGTCCTAGCTACTTGGAAGTCTGAGGCAAGAGAATCATTAAAGTCCAGGAGTTGGAGGTTGATGTCAGCTGTGATGCCACAGCACTCTACTGAGGGCAATATAGTGAGACTCTGTCTCAAAAAAAAAAAAAAAAAATAGAAAGACTGGCTGTCATGTCGGGCACCTATAGTCTCAGCTATTCGGGAGGCTAAAGCAAGAGGATTTATTGAGCCCGAGAAGTTGCAGTTGCTGTGAGGTATGATTATGCCCCAACACTACCCAGAGCAAGAAAGTGAGATCTGTCTAAATAAATAAATAATTTACATAATTAGACATTCAACATTTGCATAGCTCTAGTTTGGGGGGCAGAAAGCAGCAAAAATTTATAGGTATTTTGTCAGTTTAACTGCAATAAACTCAGTTCCTAAGCTTAGTATTCTGTCTAAAACTACTTGATGAAATATAAATCTTGTACTCACTTTAATCAAACCAGTGCTAAACAGAAAATTTCAGAATATTCAGAAATTCATTCAATGAGAGAATTTATGAAAGACCTATTACCACGTTGTATCCACTCTCATTAATTTTGCAACAGCCTTTAGCCCTTAAGTAAAGAGCAAAAACCTCTTGGCCTGATCTGGTTTTAGAAGCTATTATTCTAGGCAGATGATTTTGAAATAAAACTTAAAAAGACCAGATCCTTTTTTCTCCTTGTCACACTTAGCTTTCTCAGAGAGGGAATAACAAATGCTTAAAAGACTGTAGAGATTCCAGGGTCAGCGTGGCCTCCATCTCCTCACTACGAACCCTCCCTCCTACCCAGGAAGAAGGAAGCCAGCATTAAGCTTCATGTCACCTTAGTAATTGTCAGTGATGTCATGCAGCCTTATCTCCAACCTTTGAAAAGATCATTACTCTATCTGCTTTTTCTAAGTTTCCCACACTGCCCATCCAAGCCTGACACTCTCTGACAAAACTTTTTAATTTGCCTAATCATCTGACCAGAGGTAAATGGTGAAATAAAAATGTGAGGCTCCCAGGGAAATCAAGGGCGGCTTTTCTATAGTGGGTGTGGGCTGAGGCTATCACCAGAATCAATACAGAAGGAGCTCCAAGTTCCAGCACTCTTTATTTATCATGGGACCTTGAGAAGCTTACCACATCTCTCTCACGTTTTTCCTCCCTAAGACCTCGTATTCTTTCATTTCTTGTTTGTAGAGGATTTTAAAATAATAAAGGAAATACTGAGTTTTTCTGAGTAAAACAAATATAATGCACTAACCCTAGTTTCCCAAAGCGTTTGTGAAGTAAACAATTTAAATGCCAGGCAAGGGCATAGCAGATGAGGGGAGAGGGAGAGTGCTGTGTGTGCCTTATGAGGAGACAGTTCCATGAGTCAGAAATTCCCACTGGAGAGGATTAGAAAGTCTCAAAATGTTCATACCCTACACCCAGTATCTCACGTTTAGGACTCAACTGCAAGGAAATAGTCTCAAATATGGGCAAGAATTATGAAGAAAAGTTTTTTTTTCTTAATTATGTAAAAATTTATTTTTATGAAGAAAAGTTTTATTGCCATTATTTATAATCATTACAAATTAGAAACTACTAAAAAAAATTGGAAACCACTCAAATATTCAATAAAAGATAAATTATGATACTTTCATGTGATAAAAATATATAACATTTAAAATAATGTTTTAAAGAAATCCTCATGGCTTGGCGCCTGTGGCTCAAGTGACCAAGGTGCCAGCCACATACGCCTAAGGTAGAGCGTTTGAATCCTCATATATGTATATATATTTTTTTTTTTTTTTTTTTGAGATAGAGCCTCAAGCTGTCCCCCTGGGTAGAGTGCCATGGCATCACAGCTCACAGCAACCTCCAACTCCTGGGCTCAAGCGAGTCTTCTGCCTCAGCCTCCCAAGTAGCTGGGACCACAGGCGCCTGCCACAACGCCTGGCTATTTTTTTTTTTTTTTTTGGTTGTAGTCGTCATTGTTGTTTGGCCGGCCCAGACTGGATTCGAACCTGCCACCTTAGGTATATGTGGCTGGCACCTTAGCCACAGGTGAGCCACAGGCACCGAGCCAATATATATTCTTATCTCAGTTTATTTTATTTTATTTTATTTTTTGAGACAGAGTCTCATTATGTCAACCTTGGTAGAATGCCATGGTGTCATTGCTCACAGCAACCTTAAACTCTTGGGCTTAAGCAATTCTCTTACCTCATCTTCCCAAGTAGCTGGGGCTACAGGTGCCCACCACAATCCCCAGCTATTTTCTGTTGCAGTTGTCATTGTTGTTTGGCTGGCCTGGGCCAGGTTTGAACCTGTCATCCTCAGTGTATGTGGCCAGCTCCACAACCCCTGTGCTACCGGTGACGAGCCACCTTATCTCAGTTTAAAAATAGAAAGCTGGGAAAAAGACTGAAAGGAAATGGAATATGTGTATTAATCATGGCTTTCTTAGGGTGGTAGGTTTATGGACGATTTTATTTCTTTACATCTTTATATTTTTCAACTTTTCTAAAATAAACATTTTATTTCTTTAAAAACAGAGCAGTAGAAACAGATAAAATTAGTAAATGAGAGATGGGAGAAATTATCAGATTCTGGACACCAGACAAAGTTTTTCCTTGATAGCCACTTGGACCATACACAGATGGCCTCAAATCTTCACCTTGGCATTAAACAGAAGTGGGTGGGAATTCTAGCTTTACTACTTATTCATCTGTATTACCTTATACAAGCAAATGACTTACGCTTTGGGCCAGGTGCGG
>NW_003852499.1:6038527-6046958 GCF_000181295.1 Otolemur garnettii
TTGAGACCAGCCTAAGCAAAAGCGAGATCCTGTCTCTACTAAAAATAGAAAATCTGAGGTAAGAGGATTGCTTGAGCCCAAGAGTTTGAGGTTGCTGTAAGCTATGATGCCACAGCACTCTACTCAAGATAGCGTGAGACTCTGTCTCAAAAAAAATCACTTACTCTTTGCGCTCTTGGGTTCTTAATTTGCAAAACAGTGATGTAAAATTCTATAGACTGACAGAAGGATTAGATGAAGTAGCTTATGAAAAGCCCAGGCACTGTCAAAGTTCAGTTCAAATATGTTCCCTTCCCTTACAGTATGAACCGGAACAAAACACCTGCGTATTGTAGGTGGAGCAAACATTAGTGCACAGAGTGGTGTGATGAGGGAAAACTCTGGAGAATGAGCAGGGACTGCCCCTGAGCCATGGCTGTTCACTGTTTCCCATTATGGAAATGAGGGGAACTCTACTAATGAGGTAGATGATGATCTGATTAAGGAAATACTACCCAGGACAATCAAGAGCCCCTTCTCACTGTGTCACCAGACAAGACTGGCCCTCTTCTGAGAGGGCTACCTAGAGTCAATATGCTTTTGACTACACAGCTTGAGATGGATGTAACACAGAAGCCAGTGGTCCTGGAAAACAAAATAATCTCTAGGCTTCTTTCTGTCCTAGTTATAATGCTGTGATTATAAGAAGCATATGCTGGTGGTACCCATAGCTCAGTGGGTAGGTCGCCAGCCACATACACGGAGGCTGGAGGTTTTAAATCCTGCCTAGGTAAGCTAAACAACAACAACTGCAACAAAAAATAGCCGGGCGTTGTGGTGGGCACCTGTAGTCCCAGCTACTCGGAGGCTGAGGCAAGAGAATCATTTAAGCCCAGGAATTGGAGGTTGCTGTGAGCTGTGATGCCATGGGACTCTACTCAGGGTGACAGCTTGAGACAGTGTCTCAAAAAAAAAAAAAGAAAAAAAAAGCAGATGCTGATAGGCTTTGGTTCAAACCCATCCTGTTTTCCATCTAACTTTATATCAGTGCCTGGTGGCTTTCTTTCTTTCAATTTCTGTGGGTCTTGGCAATGCAGGGGGATGTTGGAAGCGTGAGAGAGGGCTCCTCAGCTCTAGTAGCAGGACACTTTCTCAGAGGGGTGACAAGACTATGTATGTTCTGGGCCCTGGAGCCTCCTCACTGTGGTCTTTGCCCAGGGTTTGAGCACTAAACTCCGGGGCCACCATCATCACAGCAGCAATGATAGCATCTTTATCTTACAGCAGTTTGCATTTTATAAGACAGCTTTGTGCCCTTTATTCTGTTGGAATTTCACAATTGGGAGGGATTAAGTGGCTTGCTCAGCACATAGATTCCCTTTCCAGCTCTGGAAAACCTGACCTGGAGATGCTGCTGCTGGAATGTGTATTTCCAAGGGTGGGCCTAGCAGACGTTTAGCGCTGGAATTCCCAGCGCTTAAGGTGCTTAGTATGTGTATTGAAGTAGGGATTGGGAAAGGGGAGAAAAGGGGGAACAATGGGAGGAGGAGAAGTGGTTTTGTTTCGGTTTGAGCTTCAAAATCAGACTTTCTGGATGGCACATCCAAGAACCCCGCTTCTCTTAGGTCCCTGGTGGTTTAACAGCTGCCCAGGAGAGAGCCCAGCGCCTTCACTTATCTGTGTTACCTTTTCTCCACTGCCCTCCCCAGCCGCGGCGGGAGGCGCCGGCTCCTGGTTACCAAGGCAACCCCGCCGAGCCGGCAGCCAGCTCTGCTGCGCTGACTTCAACCCGGGCTGAGATGCTGCGGTGACCGCGTTCCTTCCTCACTGCGTCGACCGTGATCCTCCGGAACCTGAGACACAACTGGTGGAGAAGGGAAAAGAGGTGAAAGGGATAGACCTTGGAGCTTCCCGATGCTAAACTCCTGGGGGATTCCAGCTGGAGGAGGAGTGCGCCGCACCTAGGATGTGCGCAGCCATAGCAGCGGCACCTGTGCACCGTGGACCGACCGACCCTGGAGAGGCAGCGCTCACCACCTACGCAGGAGATGCTGATTTGAAGCCCTAATTGGTGAGTACATCAAGCTTTCCTTTGCGTGAGCAAATCTCTTAAAGGACAAGATTATGTGTCTTGATTGATGCCTTAACAAAAAATCACATCTTTAAATTGCTATGACCAGGAAGTATTTTTCTTTCTGACATTTTTGGGTTTCTTGGAACTATATAATTTCCCTATGAACGCAGAGAGAACTATGCCTCTGCATCCCTATCTGGATTCCTGCACACGACCCCACCAGTGCAGACACGAGGTATCACAAATACACACCCCAAAGCCTATCATGGAAGCTGCAGAGCTCAGTTTCCCAGCCATTTTCATCCAGTTTCCCTAATGTTTCTATCCTTTGGTCAAAGAAATAAGGTCCCCAAGCAAGCCAGTGGTAGGCCAGATGTTAGCCTAGTGCCAGCAGCCTCTTGGCAAAGCTTTCTGGCGAGCTCAAGGGAGTGAATCCATTAGCTCATCCAGAACAATTGTTTCACTAGCAAGGACATCTATTTCATCCCAGGAGAGGGCGCCAGCGCTCGCGTGCACAGCTCGGTAAACAGGCCCAAAGATGAAACCGGGACACAGAATCTCTGAGGCTGCAATGGACACAGCGAAAGTGCCTCTCTTTGGGGATCTGTAACAAAAGGATGGTTAAGTTCATTCCCTCGTGGAAGCACAGGGAAGGGCCAGATGACTTCTAGAGGCCTGCATTTGTTTTAGAATTGAGTGATTATGATTCCATGGCAAAATGCTTCCTGTGTATCAAGTCCTCTCCTTGCCTCCTGGCCCCTTCTTTCCTCCCTTTCCCTCAAAAACGCTTTCTTAATGGGTCTAGCTCTCTGACCAACTATTTAGAATTTTCATTGTTGTAAAGATTCAAGAGAAGCGACGAGTCTTGTTAAAATGGAAGACAGACTGAATGAAGGCTGAAATGCTGGGCCCTGCAGTACTGTCCATTGGCTCTCAGCCCTGGCTGCATGTTAGAACAAACACCTAGGAAGCTTTGGAAAATACTGATGCCTGGGTCTCATTTTCAGAGACTCTGAGTTAATTAGGCTGGGATACAACCTAAGCACTGGGATTTTTGTAAAGCTCCCAGGGCATTCTAAGGAACTAAGGCTGCAACTCACCATTCTAATCAATCAGAATGACATTTTCCCAGGTGAACTCAGTAAAAGTTTAGCCTCTCAAATAGACCACTGTTTTAGGGCAGGGTGTGTAACTGTTGTGAATCTCTAGAAGCTCTAGGCAAAGAGATCTGGCAGGGACTTGGGCTGCTCAAAGAAGCTTAGGATGAAGGTGATATTGCAGAGGAGGGAGGAGTCATCTCTCTCTGAAATAAATCTTTCACTAAATGTAATGTTCCCCCTTGTTCCAGAGCAAGGGGAAAAGGAGATATACACCTTTGTTAGTCTGCAGAGTGGAAGCTGTGGCCCCCTGTGGATCTATGGATTTCATGTCTGTATATCCTAGCCAGGATCACATGTGTAAATTCCTCCCCTTCTACCCTCACCCCCACTGCAAAGAGAATGGATGCTAGGAAGGGGAGGAGTTGGAAATGCAGCCATCACTAGAGTCTAGAGAAGCTAAGATCACCTAGAAATTACAAAGTGTTGTCCTTCTCAGGCCTAAAATCCTTCACGATGACTTGAATTCCTCCTAAGCCTAAGGGAAATCCTAGACACTTCTTTTCCCTAGAGATTGAAGCTCTAGATCCTCTCCACAAGTTCTACTCCAAACAGGGAGGCAAAAAGGTTCTTCTAACCCTTGCATTCTAAAGCTATTTACGAATATTCATATATGCCATGAAGCAGGTGGGAGGTAGAAACCACACAGCAAGTCCACAATGACTAAGGTGCTCCAGGAAATCAGGCAAGGCCTTAAACTCTGGGCCTGAGACATTAGAATTTTGAATACATTAGGAAGCGTGATCTACCAACCTGGGGCCAGAACATACTGGGCACAGCTTCCTAACCCTCTTGTTTTAATTTTGGTTAAATAGAGACAGGTCTTCTTGGGAAATAGGTATAAATGATAGTAACCTATCTTCTGAAACCCATGGGCATTCACCTCATAAACAGGCAAGAAAATGAACATGTTTAAAAATCATGCAACCCATCTGATGTAAATCAGAAAACCTGTGTGTCTGGGCTCCTCAGATAGTGGCTAGGAGGGATGTCCCCAGTGCAGAATGGCCACAGCTGTCCCACTCTGTGCTGTCTGATTGTTTGGCTCTGCACTCCCAGGTGCTGACTATACAAGCCCTCTTCCCATACTCACTTACTCTCTCCAAGCAACCTGAAACAGTTATAACAACTTCCATCCTTCCCTTTAGTCCATGCACAGCCACACATACACTATTTTCTCTCTCTTTTTTATTTTTGAGACAGAGCCTCAAGCTGTCCCCCTGGGTAGAGTGCTGTGGCATCAGAGCTCACAGCAACCTCCAACTCCTGGGCTCAAGTGAGTCTCCTGCCTCTGCCTCCCAAATAGCTGGGACCACAGGTGCCTGCCACAATGCCTGGCTATTTTTTTTGGTTGCAGCCATCATTGTTGTTTGGCGGGCCCGAGCTGGATTTGAACCTGCCACGTTGGATGTATGTGGCTGGTGCCTTAGCCACTTGAGCCACAGGCGCCGAGCCCACACACACTATTTTCTACTCTCCTGGAGTCAACTCTCCCTTTTGACACAAAGCCTTCCCTTCACCTGGGCCTCCCAAAGGTTTCCCAGCACCCACTCTGCAGAGCTGGGCTGTGGTCATGCTTCACTCTTAGCTGAGCTCCATCTGCTTCTGACTAGTTCCACATGAAGGATGGCTCACAGTGGCTTTTGCTACTTCCAGCCTAAGCACCTTTTCCCAATAGGTCGCCTTGGTCCTGCTCCACCTCCAGAGGCTGGCCAGGCCAACCAGAAGAGGCTGCCAGTTCCACTAGATGGCTGATCCAGGAGCAGGAAAACCACGTCTCATTTCTCATTATCCTCTCCCTGCCCTGACCACCAGTATCTGTTCTCTGAAAAGGGCAATTTACTTCAGAGGCCCCTGGGAGAATATGTCTGGTTGATCTAACTTAATCCATGTAGGACAGCTCATTTCTAGGTACTACCTAAACTTGGAGTAGAAATATGGAGAGCTTGTGATGCTTTAGTAAAACCCATTTAATATTTTTTTAGACTGTGCGTTTTGACTTATCAGTGGGTCATAAAATCAGTTTGACGGGTCATTTTAGGAAAAAAACTAGAATAAAATAGAAAATATGAGTACATCATCGCATGCAATGAGGAGAAGTTTTATGTCCTGAAATTTGTGTTTCAGTTTTATGTATTGTATATTTATATTTTTGTTTATGTACACTGAGTCATGATGTGAAATATATTTCTCATGGTGAGTAATGATCAAGAAACTTTTAAAGTTGGCTTGGCCAACTTTAGCACAGTGGTTACAGCGCCAGCCACATACACCGAGGGTGGAGGGTTTGAACCTGGCCCGGGCTAGCTAAACAACTGCAACAAAAAAATAGCTGGGCATTGTGGGCGGTACCTATAGTCTCAGCTACTTTGGAGGCTGAGGCAAGAGAATTGCTTAAGCCCCGGAATTTAATTTTTTTTTGGGCCAGGGCTGGGTTTGAATCCGCCACCTCTGGCATATGCAGCCAGCGCCCTACTCCTCTGAGCCGCAGGTGCCACCCTAAGCCCCAGAATTTGAGGTTGCTGTGAGCTGTGATGCCATAACACTCTACTGAGGGTGACATAGTGAGACTCTGTCTCAAAAAAAAAAAAAAGAAAAGAAAAGAAAAGAAACTTTTAAAGTCATTACTTTATAGCAAACACTGATGGAAACTGAAGTTGAATCAAAATGAAATATTAGCAGCTGGGCACTGTGGCCTGTACTCCTAGCACTCTGGGAGACCAAGGCAGAAGGATTGCTTGAGCTCAGGAGTTTGAGATCAGCCTGAGCAAGAGGGAGACCCCTGGCTCTATTAAAAATAAAAAGATTAGTTGGGCATGATGGTGCATGCCTATAGTCCCAGCTACTCAGGAGACTGAGGTGAGAGAATCCCTTGAGCACAGGAGTTTGAGGTTGCATTGAGCTATGATGTTGCCACTGCACTCTACCAGGGATTACAGAGTGAGACTCTATCTCAAGAAAAAAAAAGTCAACTTCTAGAAGAACTCGCAAAAAAAAAAAAAAAATAGAATTCAATATATTTCAGACTATGGATCATTTTGAAGGGATAGAAGAACCCATAAAGGGGAAAACTTAATTCAAGTTTAAAATTTCCATCAAATGAAAAATAAACAGAGTGGGGGAAATATTCACATTATATATTATAGATTAGAAGTTAATGGCTCGGCGCCTGAGGCTCAAGTGGCTAAGGTGCCAGCCACATACACCTAAGGTGGCAGGTTCGAATTCAGCCTGGGCCCACCAAAACAATAGTGACAGCTGCAACCAAAAAATAGCCAGGCGTTGTGGTGGGCACCTGAGGTGCCAGCTACTTGGGAAGCTGAGGCAGGAGACTCGCTTGAGCCCAGGAGTTGGAGGTTGCTGTGAGCTCTAATGCCACGACACTCTACCCAGGGGGACAGCTTGAGGCTCTGTCTCGAAAAAAAAAAAAAAAGTTAATATCTGTTAATCCAGTTCAGAAAAGGAGAAGAGGTATGGAGGTATGGAAGAGGGAGCAGCAGAGTGACTTAAGGTTCCTTTTCTTTTCTTTCTTTTTTTTTTTTGAGATAGAGCCTCAAGCTATCCCCCGGGGTAGAGTGCCGTAGCTTCACAGCTCACAGCAACCTCCAACTCCTGGGCTCAAGCGAGTCTCCTGCCTCTGCCTCCCAAATAGCTGGGACCACAGGTGCCCGCCACAACGCCTGGCTATTTTTTGGTTGCAGCCATCATTGTTGTTTGGCAGGTCTGGGCTGGATTCGAACCCACCACCTTAGGTGTATGTGGCTGGCGCCTTAGCCACTTGAGCCACAGGCACCAAGCCTCTTTTCTTTTCTTTTTCTTTTTTTTTTTTTGATAGAGTTTCACTCTATCACCCTAGAGTCTCACTCTATCACCCTATGATGCCATAGCATCATAGCTCACAGCAATCTCAAACTCTTGGGCTTGAACAATCCTCTTGTCTCAGCCTCTTGAGTACCTGGGACTACAGGTGCCCACCAGTACACCCAGCTAGTTGTTTTTTCTTTTTTTTTTTAAGAGACAGAGTCTCACTTTATTGCTGTTGGTAGAGTGCCATGGTGTCACAGCTTATAGCAACCTCCAACTCCTGGGTTTAGGCGATTCTCTTGCCTCAGCCTCCCGCATAGCTGGGACTACAGGCACCTGCCACAACGCTGGGCTACTTTTTTGTTGCAGTTTGGCCAGGGCTGGGTTTGAACCTGCCACCCTCGGTATATGGGGCTGGTGCCCTACTCACTGAGCCATAGGCGCCACCCACACCCAGCTAGTTTTTTTATTTTTAGTAGAGATGGAGTCTTGTTCTTGCTCAGGCTGGTCTCAAAATTCTGAGCTCAAGCAGTCCATCCACATTAGCCGCTCAGAATGCTAGGATTACAGCTGTGAGCCACCTTGCCAGGCCTGAGACTTAAGTATTGATTTGGGTCTCTAGATGTGTCAGTTCCACGTGGGTTTTTTCTGAGTGTGGTGGTACAAGAAAGTAAGTTGTAAGGTAGAGTTACAACTTCTGTTTCTCCTATGCCATACTGCTCTTTTGATATTGAATCAACTATAATAAAGCATTTTGAATACTGCAGAAGGAAAAAAACATTTAAAACATTTTTACCTGGCCACGAGAGGGTGCTCATGCTTGTACTCCTAGCATTCTGGGAGGCCCAGGAGGGTGGATTGCTTGAGCTCAGGAGTTTGGGACCAGCCTGAGCAAGAGCGAGACCCCATCTCTACTAAAAATAGAAAAAACTGAGGCAAGAGGATCGCTTGAGCCCAGGAGTTTGAGGTTGCTGTGAGCTATGATGCCATGGTACTCTACTAAGGGCTACAAAGTGAGACTCTGTGTCAAAATAAAAATAAAATAAAATAATAAAAAAATTTTAAAAAGCATTATAATCCCATGCGTTACAAACAACTGTGTAATTGCATTTACATAACATTCAGGAAAAGACAAAACCACTGGGAATGATACAGAGGCACCATTGTCAATGGGTGAATGGGTGGAAATATGGGGGAGAATTTTACTACAGAAGGACAAAAGATGACGCAAGGTGACTTTCTAGGATGATGGGACTGTTCTTTAACTATATATATACATGTATGTACATATATATATTGAGACAGAGTCTCACTTTGTTACCCTCAGTAGAGTGCTGTAGTGTCACAGCTCACAGCAACCTCTAGTTCTTGGGCTTAAGCGATTCTCTTGCCTCAGCCTCCCAAGTAGCTGGGACTA
>NW_003852499.1:6047591-6050631 GCF_000181295.1 Otolemur garnettii
AAAAAAAAAAATTAGCCATGTGAAGTGGTGGGCACCTGTAGTCCCAGCTACTTGGGAAGCTGAGGCAAGAGAATCACTTAAGCCCAAGAGTTTGAGGTTACTGTGAGCTGTGATGCCACAGCACTACTGAGGGTGACATAGTAAGACCTTGTCTCAAAAAAAAAAAAAAAAAGAAATTATAGGCTAGGTGTGGTAGCTCATACCTAATAATCCTTGCACCTTGGGAAGCTGAGGTGGGAGAGTCACTTGAGGCTGGGAGTTGGAGACCAGACTGAGCAATATAGCGAGATTCTGTCTTTACAAAAAATAGAAAAATTAGCCAGGTGTCATAGTATACACCTGTTGTCCCAGCTGTATGGGTCTCCTGAAACCCAGAGTTGGAGGTTGCAATGAGCTATGTGATAATGTTTTGCTTCTTGCTAATGATTAACAATTTTATTTATTTATGTATTTATTTATTTATTAATTACTGAGCCAGAGCCTCACTGTGGCTTGAATAGAGTGTCATGCCATCATAGCTCACAGCAACCTCAAACTCTTGGGCTCAAGTGATCTTCTTGCCTTAGCCTCCAGAGTAGCTAGAACTTGCTACAATGCCTGACTAGTTCTTCTATTTTTCATAGAGGGGGTCTCACTCTTGGTCAGGCTGGTCTTGAACTCCTGAGCTCAGGAGATTCATCTACCTCAACCTCTGCCTCCCAAAGTGCTAGGATTATAGGCATGAGCCAACTTGCTTGGTTATGATGAACTATTTTCAAAAAACAAAACACATGGCTTGGCATCTGTAGCTCAGTGCTTAGGATGCTGGTCACATAAACAGGGGCTGGCAGATTTGAACCTGGCCCGGGCCTGCTAAACAGCAATGACAACAACAACAGCAAAATAGCTGGGTGTTATGGTGGACACCTGTAGTCCCAGGTACTTGGGAGGTGGAGGCAAGAGAATCGCTTAAGCCCAAGAGTTTGAGGTTGCTGTGAGCTGTGATGCCTTAGCACTCTACTAAGAGTGACATAGTAAGACTCTGTCTCAAAAAAACAAAAAAACAAAAAAACAAAACCAGGCTTGGCACCTGATGCACAGTGGTTATGCCACCAGCCATATACACCAAAGGTAGTGGGTTTGAACCTGGCCTGGGTCAGCTAAATGACAATGACAACTGCAACAAAAAATAGCCAGGTGTTGTGGTGGGTGCCTGTAATCCCAACTACTTGGGAGGCTGAGGCAAGAGAATTGCTTAAGCCCAAGAGTTTGAGGTTGCTGTGAGCTGAGATGCCATGGCACTCTACCCAGGGCAACATAGTGAGACTCTATCTCAAAAAAAAAAAAAAGAAAAATAACAACAACAACAACAAAAACAACAATAATACTATTGAGGTAGTAATAAAATTGCATTGTGTATTATGGTTTGCATTCTAAATTGGTAAAATTAGGAGGGAATACAACATGATAATATACAGGAAAAGCCATAAAATTACTGTAGTACAGTAATTTCTTCCAACAAAGTTATTTAACTAAGATTTTAAAAATTCTAAATGCATGGGTGGCGCCTATAGCTCAAGCAGCTAAGGCGCCACCCACATACACCAGAGCTGGTGGGTTCCAATCCATCCTGGGCCTGCCAAACAATGACAACTACAACCAAAAAATAGTCGGGTGTTGTGGCAGGCACCTGTAGTCCCAGCTACTTGGGAGGCTAAGGCAAAAGAATCTCTTAAGCCCAGGAGTTGGAGGTTGCTGTGAGCTGTGGCATCACAGCACTCTACCCAAGGCAATAGCTTGAGGTTCTGGCTCAAAAAAAAAAAAAAAATTCTAAATGCATTAAAAAAAACCCTTCTCCTATGTTGGTTAAAAAAGAAACCTAAAAAAGGAATTAGCTGAAATATGCAATATTACGGAAGCAACTTAAAAAATTATCAGATAGTGGCTAGGTGCAGTGGCTTATGCCTATAATCCTAGCACTCTGGGAGGCCACGGTCGGAGGATCCCTTGAGGTCATTTTGAGGCCAGCCCCAGCAAAGCAAGATCCCATCTCTACTAAAAATAGGAAAATTAGGCCGGGCATGGTGCCTCACGCCTGTAATTCTAGCACTCTGGAAGGCTGAGATGAGTGGATTTCTTGAGGTCAAGAGTTTGTTTGAGACCAGCCTGAGCAACAGTGAGACCCCATCTCTAAAAAAATAAAAAATAGCTGGGCAGGGCGGCACCTGTGATTCAAGGAGTAGGGCGCTGGCCTCATATGCCAGAGGTGGTGGGTTCAAACCCAGCCCTGACCAAAAAAACTGCAAAAAAGAAAAAAAAAAAAGCTGGGCATTGTGGTGGGCACCTGTAGTCCCAGCTACTAGGGAAGCTGAGGCAAGAGGATCACTTGAATCCAAGAGTTTGAGGTTGCTGTGAGCTAAGTTGGTGCTGCAGCACGCTAGGCTGGGCAACAGAGAGAGACGCCGTCTCAAAAAAAAAAAAATTATATGATATTAATACAATGGAATTATTTTGCATTTGCAATCAAAGGCTCATGAGCTCATGAATTCGAGACAAGCCTGAGACACATGTAGAAAGACACATAAAATATTTATGATAGAATGAACAATAGCAGAATACAAATAGCAAGAAATCATGTTTGTAAATAATCTTCATGTGGAGGACAACTAGCACGTGCAAGAGCCGTGATAAAGTGACGTATTAGAGATGATTCCTAAGTTTGCAAAATTCATTTGCTGTTGTCATGTTGCCATTTCAACAACTAAGAACCCTCATGTAAAACCTTCAAGGTTATGGCATGGCGCCTATGGCTCAAGTGGCTAAGGCGCCAGCCACATACACCTAAGGTGGCAGGTTCAAATCCAGCCCGGGCCTGCCAAACAACAATGATGGCTGCAATGAAAAAAAAATAGCCGGGCGTTGTGGCGGGTGCCTGTGGTCCCAGCTACTTGGGAGGCTAAGGAAGGAGACTTGCTTGAGCCCAGGAGGTGGAAGTTGCTGTGAGCTGTGATGCCACAGCACTCTCCCCAGGGGGACAGCTTGAGGCTCTGTCTCAAAAAAA
>NW_003852499.1:6050830-6052670 GCF_000181295.1 Otolemur garnettii
TGAATCTACTGACTGACTGATTAAATGTCCAGGGCCTTCTTTCAGTTGTACTTTTTTTTTTCTTTGTTGCCCTCATTAGAGTGCTCTAGCATCATAGCTGACAGCAACCTCAAAACTTTTGGGCTTAAATGATTTTCTTGTCTCAGCCCCCTGAGTAGATGGAACTATAGCCACCTGCCACAATGCCTGCTATTTTTCCTTTCCTTTCTTTTTTTTTTTTTTTTTAAGAGATGGGGTCTCACTCTTGCTCTGGCTGGTCTTGAATTCATGAGCTCAGGCAATCCACCCCTCTTGGCTTCCCAGAGTGCTAGGATTACAGATATGAATTTAGTTGTAGTTTTCACAGTCACAGTCTGAGAGAAACCTGAATTTATCTCTGAAGAAACATCAGAATTCTTAGTACAAATAACACTTTCACTTTAACTGTATATTTTAAGGGGACATTAATTTCTCCAGTATAGGGAACACATCTTTGGGAACTTTTTTTTCCACCATTAAGAGAATTATAACAACTTTTAAGTAGGTCACAACTCTTAGGGGAAAGACAAGCATGTAATGATCAGCGCTCTGGGGAAATTTTCTTAGAAATTTGCCTAATGGGGATGTTTAAATGATGTAGCTTTTTCTTTGAAGTGGGAAAGAGGGAAGGGGAAGGGAGGAGGTGGGGACAGGAGCAAAACCAACAACTTGGAAAACCTGTTCTCATTCTTCCAGGCTCTGGTATTTTCAGAACAAATGGCCTAATATACAATTTCTGGGTCCTCCTTAACCTTTGGTTTGCCGTATAACCTTGAGAGTAAAGCGTAGTGTCTCTGTGCCTCATTGTTACCATTCTTAGGAGGAATGAAAGTTCTTACTCTGCTCCTTCTCCCAGCATGTTGGGTGGGAGGTTTAGAGTGTGCTACTATTTATGCACACTCTGTGCTCTTTTTCCTAAGGACATCTGAATTTTTTGGCAGACCTTCCAGCCACCAGGAAATGTCTAAGTTTAAAAAAGGAATGAGGGGGGCCAGGCGTGGTGGCTCACGCCTGTAATCCTAGCACTCTGGGAGGACAAGGCGTGTGATTGCCTGAGCTCACAGGTTCAAGATCAGCCTGAGCAAGAGCAAGACCCTGTCTCTAAAACATAGCCAGGCATTGTGGTGGGTGCCTGTAGTCCCAGCTACTCAGGAGGCTGAGGCAAGTGAATTGCTTGAGCCCAAGAGTTTGAGATTGCTGTGAGCTATGACACCACAGTACTCTACCAGAGTGAGAAAAAAAAAAAAAAGAATGAGAGGCTGAGCACAGTAGTTCACACCTGTACTAGCACTTTGGAAACTTGAGGTGGGAAGATTGCTTGAGGTCAGGAGTTTGAGAGCAGGCTGAACAAGAGTGAGACCCCATCTCCATAAAATTTTGAAAAATTAGCGGCATGCAGTGGTGTGAGCCTATAGTCCCAGCTACTTGGGAGGCTAAAGTAGGAAGATCACTTGAGCCCAAAAGATAGAGGTTGCTGTGCACTATGATGATGCCACTGCACTCCAGACTGGGTGACAGATGGAGACTTGTCTCCACCCCACTCCAAAAAATATGAGGGCTGGGGTAGCTTGAGGCTCTGTCTCAAAAAAAAAAAAAAAAAAAAACCTTCAAGATTAGAAGAAATGAGTGTAGAGGAGTCAAGAAGAAATCCCAGATATTGTCATGGTACAATGTAGAATGTTGTTTTCTTGGCCCTTGATATCAGAAACCTCCTGAGAATCACAATTATGTTGAATAAATCCAAATTATGTAGATTTCCTTTTGTTCTTGCTATAAATGTTAACTCTGGTAAAGTTCTCGCAAGAACTTTGGCAAGTAGTTT
>NW_003852499.1:6052690-6058889 GCF_000181295.1 Otolemur garnettii
AAAAAAAAAAAAAAAAGTGAGGATGTGGGGACATAGGTATTGTGGTATAATGGAAACTCCCATACACAAAACTCTCTGTGTGTTCATGTATATATGTGTGGAGAGGGATGGAGACAGAAAGAGAGATTATACTTGAATCAACCCTGAATCAGTAATCTTTGGATTATTAGACAAAGTGTCAATTTGTTTAATAGATGATTCAGATATAATAATTTTCATTTTTAGGGAAGGGGCATTAATATTTACTAAGCACATACTCTAGGACAGGTCCTTTCATGTATATTATCTTCGTCAACCCTTGACAACTCTGTGAAATGAGTATTGTTATTCTCATTTTTTTCTGATTTTGAGAGAGTTACTACAATTCAGAGATATTAACATAACCAGGATTTGGGTGGCGCCTGTGGCTCAGTGAGTGGGGCCCTGGCCCCATATGCCGAGGGTGGTGGGTTTGAGCCCAGCCCCGGTCAAGTTGCAACAAAAAAATAGCTGGGTGTTGTGGCTACTCGGGAGGCTGAGGCAAGAAAATTGCCTTAAGCCCAGGAGTTGGAAGTTGCTATGAGCTGTGATGCCACAGCACTCTACCAAGGGCAAGAAAGTGAGATTCTGTCTCTAAAAAAAAAAAAAAAATAACCAGGATTTTATGTAGAAAGCAGAGAAGGAAGAATTTGAACTCATCTTGCTCTCACACCAAAACCCATGCTCTTATCATGTCCCCATGTCAAAGCAGACTTAGGTTCAAATTACAACCGTCATACTTATTAGCTATGTGACCTTGGGCAAGTTTTTTAACTCCTCTGAAGTTCAACTGCCTTATATTAACATAAGGATAATGACAGAAAATGAAATTCTTAAGGGGATTAGAGCTTATACCTCAGGGTTTTGGGGTTGCAAAAAACAGAAATATAGAGTCTAGGGCTAACTTTAGGGAAAAGTGGAAAGAATTTACTAGAAAAATATGAATTAGCTGATGTAAATGAACAAAGAGGGCCTGGCATGTTAGCTCACGCCTGTAATCCTAGCATTCTAGGACGCTGAGGTGGGAGGATTGCTTGAGCTCGAGTTCAAGACCAGACTGAGCAAGAGCAAGATCCTATCTCGACAAGAAATAGAAAAAAATTAGCCAGTTGTGGTGGCAGGTGTCTGTAGTCCAGCTTCTCAGGAGGTTGAGGCAGGAGGATCACTGGATCCCAGGAGATAGAGGTTGCAGTGAGCTATGACACTATTGCACTCTAGCCTGGGTGACAGAACAAAACTCTTTCTCCAAAAAAACAAAGACAAAACAAAACCAAAAGGTCAGCACAGTGGCTCACATCTGTAATCCTAGCACTCTGGGAGGCTGAGGTGGACAGATCGCTTGAGCTCATGAGTTTGATATGAGCTTGAGCAAGAGTGAGACCCCTGTGTCTACTAAAAACGAAAAACTGAGGCAAGAAGATCACTTGAGCCCAAGAGTTTGTGGTTGCTGTGAGGTGTGATGCCACGGCACTCTACCAAGGGTGACAAAGTGAGTCTCAAAACAAAAACGAAAATGAACAAAACATAGTCAGGTCTTGGGAAAGATAAAAACTACGGTAGCTAAGAGGAGTTAGAGAATAGAGAGGTAACTGGTTTCCCTTTTCGTGGTATTCTTGACTGGATGAATCAGCTGTGATTTCTTTCAGTTCTGTGTCTCTTTGCTTAACATTTAAATTCCAGGAAGAGAGGTCAGACTGCACTAGGCTGGGCCATGTTCCACCTGCCTTGTGGATAGAGAGCAAGGTGCCTTGGTGCACAAGCCTACCAGTAGGGCAGTGCAGGGAGTGGGCAAAAACAGTTCCCACAGGAGAAGATGTAGGTCCTGCTGTAGGGCCTAGCACTCTTGCTTGGCAGGAAAAAGCTGCAGATGTCCCTGCCCAGGACCCAGCACACTGTGGCTCAGTAAATGCTTATTTTGGTTTCACATCCCCTCCTGCAAGGTGGCATACCTAGACCAGTAAATTGCAGTGTAACAGTGCATCTTAAAATTATATCTCAATATTGTATGTGTGTCCTATTACGACAAATATAGAAGATGGTATTTGAACAGCACCCTGGGGTGAGCTGACATGGATGCTTCTGCAAGCAGAGGCTGATTAGGAGGTTCTGGCACTTCCTGGCAGCTCTGGAAGCTAAGGGTATCCATACATCACATCCATTAGTGACCCAGAGGTGGGAAAGCTCACTTTCTCCGGTAGAATTTTAGGCAGCCTGCCATTCCCTTCTCCTCCCTTCCTCTTCCTTCCCCCTGGAGTGTTTAATGAGCCTCCCAGCAGGCCTGGGGAGTAGAGTCAGCAATAGTATCTCTGCCTGGACTCCACCCATTGTCAACTGTCTTCTGCCCACTCACTCCTGAGGGCTTCATAGGCAGGAATTCAAGATTTTCAGGAAATAAAAGTAACTTCTTATCTCCATGGGATTAGAGACATCTGGCCCAAGGTGCCTAGACTATCTTGGAGGCTTTATTTTTCTGCATACTTGTCAGTTTCAGTATTGATTATTAAGGTCAATGATTGTGCTGTGATACACCGCCTGGAGGCACTCTACTCTTGTTGCATGTAGAGTGGGTTTTGAAGCAGGGCAAAGGCGACACTGAAGACTTGGGTGATATCAGGGAGGTAGTCAGAGGTCCTAAATGATTATGAAAGAGATAAGGGTGTTCTTCTTGATTCTTTTTCTTTTGTGTGTATGTGTGTGGGGGCTGTTGTTTTAAAATATTATTTTTTTTCTTCTTACAAAAGTAGGTTCCATGATCCATCCTCTCCCCAAATAGAAAAGCACAAATAAGCAAAAAGAAGATAATTTAAAACACCCAGATCTCCACCCATGCCTCTATTCATCTAGATGTTAACAAGTTAGTATTTATCCTTCCAAATTCCCTTTCTTTCAAACTCTGAGCTGCTTCGTCCCCAAGACAGTGAAGTGCTTCTCCTGAAAAGTTCCTGAAGTGGGGTAGAAAGGCTGCCCCTTCTCTGTGAGTGGGAACTACTGTGTTTCCCCGAAAATAAGACACTGTCTTATACTTATTTTTTTCTCAAGAAGACACACTAGGGATTATTTTCAGGGGATGTCTTCCTCTTCACACTGAAATGCATGGTGTGGCTATGCAGATACAAGGCATAGCCACACCCATCACTAGGTCTTATTATCAGGGTAGGGTTTATATTTAACAAATGCATAGAAATCTTGCTAGCACTTATTTTTTTGGTAGATCTTCTTTTGGGGAAACATGGTAAGACAAGAAAAAAGGCTCACTTTTTTTCTTTTTTTGGAGACAGAGTCTCAAGCTGTTTCCCTGGGTAGAGTCCTGAGGCATGATGGACTCAAGTGATCCTCTTGCCTCAATTTTTTTATTTTCAGTAGAGACAGTGTCTTGCTTTTGCTCAGGCTGGTCTTAAACTCATGAGCCCAAGCAATCCACCTGCCTCGGCCTCCCAGAGTGCTAGGATTACAGGTGTGAGCCACCACACCTGACCAGGAGACTCACTTCTTGGAATTCCTTTTTTCATCTCCCCATGATGAAATCCTACTTTTTTTTGAAAGACCACTTGAATACCCCCTCTCCCATAAAACTTATCTGTGAGATAGAAACCTTCTAGTCTCAGGAGATGGTGCTTTCCACCTCACAAAGACTCTCTATCCATGTCTCACTTTCACTGTACTATTGTTAGCTACTTGAGGTCAGATCCTGTCTAACTGTTGCTGGTACAGCTCTGAGCACCCAGACGAGTGCCTCACCCATCTCGGACACCCAGGGAGGAATGAATGAAAAAGAATCAGAGATTCAAATCAAACAGAAGTTCACATGATCTCAAATGCAAATAAAGAAAAAGATTGCTCTTTGGAGTCCTGTGTATGCCCTTACGAGGTGGAGGACAAAGGACTGTTTGACATGTTTCCCTTCCCTACAAAAGGTGGATCCCTTTGGATGTGTCTTTTCTTAAACTGAAAATGCCAATTTGTATGCCAGTGGTTTCGGGTTTGTTAGGTCCATTCTGAGGCTTTATCAGGGCATCTTCTGTCATTATTCTATTTCCTAAATGTGTAGTGTCATATGTTCTCTCCCCTTCCCCCCACCCCTGCTTTCCTTCTGTGTGTTTTCTTTTATAATTGAAAACAGAGCTGTGTAAAATAAGTCATACTCAAATAGAAACCAATTGGGCTGAACTTGGCCTTTGCCACATGTAATTTTGTAGCTACCGATTTTATTTTGAAGAGCAGTATGTTTGAGGAGTGGAGGAAGGTGTAAGATTGGTGAGATTGATGGCTTCTTCCCTGCTTCACTGCAAAGGGAACCAATCATTAGGGTAAATTTACTTGTTTTAGTTCCGCAATGTATAGTGTTTAGTTCTGTCCAATGCAGGGCACAGAGCCTTAAGGCTTGTGCTCAAAAATCTAAGTCTTCTGTTTGTGTGTATGAGTTTGGTTTTTTGTTTGTTTGTTTGTTTTTTTTTTTTTTGTAGCTTTCTCTTAACTATAGCTGTACGTGAAGATAAAAGTCCAGAAAAAAACCCTGTTGGCAAAATTTGCTGTGTTTCTTGGAGACTTTCAAAAACTCAGTCTGAATGGGCTTAGGGAAGAATCTTCCGGCAAGTTATAGCAGGGCTCTAGGAATCTCTGTTTTGATGATGATTATGATGTGGTGATTCTAGATTTTATTTTCTGGTGGCTTTGGTGACTAGAGACGTCCTTCACATAGTCTCATCTAGTTTTTGCCTGGTTTCACTACATAGAATTTCTGGCTACTACAGAACATACATATGCCAGTGAGATAGGGGAAACACCTTCCAGTTTTTTGCCATAGTATTATGAAAAATTGAGACGGAAGTAGATTTGCAATTTTGTCAAGTTGTATTTAATTTCCTTCCTCTTGGCAGGGTAAAAACTTGTAGTAAAATATGTATCTAATTTTCCACCCTCACTATAAGATGTTAGCCTAGAGACCAACCCCAGAACGCAGGATGTCATTTTCCAGCCCTGGGACATCCCAATCCATGGATGCCCTTAACTTTCTTCTGGAAGACTGAGTTGGTCCCAAATCACTGTAGAAGAGGGACATGAACATCACCCTTTCATATCCCATGTCTTCAGTTAGACCATATGACAACGGATGCAGCCCGGGAATCAAATCAACCCCCACATTCCTCTTTGACTCTTTTCTCCTATAGATGGATAGGATGGCAGGGCATCCAGGGAGCTGCTAGGTGACATGTGACTTGGGAGTTCATTGGAAGTACCTTAAAGCTGAACCCCATGGGGGTCATGATAAACAGAACTGAGAGCAGTCATGTATGTAATATCTGGACTGCTTGGAAGGAATGGACTGAGTTCCTACTGGACCATGGAATCCATTGACTGCAAGTGTCTCAGTTAGCATCCTCTGCTTTGCCAGCTAGTGACAGAAAGCTGAGCCAACCTGGTTTACATTTAAAAAAAAAAAAAAAAAGGGAATTGATTTTCTTACCTAACTGGCTCCCCAGGAGGCTTCATCTGCGGCTCACAGATGTGAGGAGACCTAGCTTTCCTCTCTCTATTTCTAAACTCCTCCACTTCAGAAAGGCTGAGCATGGCTGCCAGCAGCTCCCACAGCCACCTGCATTCCACATCAAGTCCAGAGAGGGTTGTGGTCAATCCCAACCAAACCACACCCAAACTGGGAATGGGGGAGCAGGGAATTTCTCGATACACTATAATAACTAAAACATTGAGATAATTGTTTTTCATCTGTAAAACTGGCAAGGATTACAAAAAAGAAGTGAAATGCCCAGGATTGTTGAGGGTTCAGACAAATTGTTCCATTTGTCGCTTGCTGGTAGGAATGTAAACTGGTGTAAACTTCCTGAGAGACAATTTAGCAATGTATGTGAGACATTTTAAAAATGTACATACTCTTTGACCAAGCAATTCTATTTCTAGAAATATTAGGAAACAATCATAAATATTTACATTTATGGATAGTACTTGAAGTTGCAAGTTGCTCAGACTGGCCTTGAACTCCCAAGAGCAAGACCCCTGTCTCTAAAAATAGATGGGCGTTGTAGTGGGGGCTTGTAGTCTGAGCTACTTAAGGAGGCCGAGGCAAGAGGATTGCTCAAGCCCAAGAGTTGGAGGTTGCTGTGAGCTATGATGATGCCACAGTACTTTCTCCAGGGTGACAAAGCGAGACACTGTCTCAAAAAAA
>NW_003852499.1:6059274-6065203 GCF_000181295.1 Otolemur garnettii
GCCTAAGAATTTGGGGTTGCTGTCAGCTGTAATGCCATGGCACTCTACTGAGGGCAACAAAATGAGACTCTGTCTCAAAAAGAAAAAGAAGAGCTTATACATTTCACAAGGGGATGGGATCTTGTCATGCACTTTCTGAGGCGCCTCAGGCTGATTCATTTCTTACCAATGTGGGTCTGATGTTTATCACCATCCACTCAGTAAGTAGAAGTATCCTGCTCAATCCATCAGGATAACCCCACACAACCTAACAGTTCTTTGCTTGTAGTGAGTGCTCAATAAACGTTTGAATGCATAAATAAAGCAGCCAGATAAGCAGAGACATTTTAGAGCTCTCTGGGGATAAGAAAAGACAGGAGAGCTATGGGAGGGAGAATTAACTGGATAGTCCAGGGCTGAGCCAGGCAATGAGCAACTCAGGGGTATTGGCTTCAGAATTACATTGTTCAGGTTTCTTAGTCAATATGAAGTTTGCTGCCCCCACACTATTTTGCTAGCATATCTACCCCTGTGAGGATGTCCACAGTTTAAAAAGAATGAAATCATTAGCCCATCATTTTTAGAGCTGTGCTACAACTCTCATTAGAGCAGGATATTTTACTAAACACCAAGTTGAGAACTTTGCCAAACTGATTGGCAGCAGCACTGTACACAGAAGTCCCTTCTTCGTAATCACGAGGCTGACTCTAAGCACCCCAAGCAGTTCCATCAAGCAGCGGAGAGCAGTTTTCGTGGCCCTTTGCTATTGAATTTTGCAGAAATGTCAAAGGCACAATCTCATTGGCAGTATATAACCAACAAACTACTAAAACGTCCACAGTGCTTCTCACTCTTCATAAGTCTTCCTTGACTTGCTTTTTACCCCATTGTAAGCACTTCTTGTGCTATACTCCCTGAATGCCATGGCTTTTGCTATTCTGTATTTGTTTCCTTGTTGCTTATAATTGTTCTCTAGTTGTTACATGTAAAAAGATTGCCTTTCACTCACCCAGCAAGGACTGCAGTGGAAAGAATGTACAACTTGGAAAACTAGGCACCATGATTTACCAGCCTTGTTCCTTTAGCCAAACTGCTCATGGTATCTGAGCTGTAGTTTCCTTCCTTGTCTGTAAACAAATGAATACTAACTCTCCTCACATGACTGTTTTGAAGCAGAAATGATATTAGAGGTATAGAAACAACTGTAAAACAGGATATAAGTGTATGATTTATCTTTTGTATGAAATGCAGTAGATTTTCAAGAACTTGGAGATAGTCTTGCATTGTGGGGTTAGGAGAGTGAGACCTTCATGTACACTTGGGAAAATCAGTTTCTCTAAGCCTTAAGATAATAATGAAACTTC
Organism: Otolemur garnettii; assembly: GCF_000181295.1. Taxonomy (NCBI): domain Eukaryota; kingdom Metazoa; phylum Chordata; class Mammalia; order Primates; family Galagidae; genus Otolemur; species Otolemur garnettii. Next base: position 6,060,618 of record NW_003852499.1, read on the forward strand.
ATAGAGTTGATATGAGGGTGAAATAAAAGAATGCACGCAAAGCACTTCTGGACAGCACCTAGCACCTAGTAAGGCCTTAATAAATGTAAGCTGCTGCTGCTGCCTTCTAATGAGAGAAGGAAATATGTCAATAAGAAATGTATATTGGGGCACAGAGCATGGAAAATTAGGGTTATGGTGGGCCAGACACAGCATAGAAATGGGAGCTCTATAAGCTGGCAGTTTCTGGCATTCAATCTGGGAAGCCTTCATGGAAGAACTGGACTTTTTGGAACTCTTTGGATTAAAGTTGGAAGATGAATTTTCTGGTTGGAAGTGGATCTGTTAGAAAAGTTATCCCAACCCAACCACCTGATATAATGTAGAAGCAGGTTGAGTGAGGGTGGGGTGACCAGATGATAGGAGGTGGGGAAGTCTGAAATAAAGAAGGTTGGTCTAAAACTTGGTAGCCAAAATGTAAGCCTCACTGCCCTGTGTAAAGCTCTAAAACAGAGCAGACTGGGCTCCCATGGAGTGTTTGGAAGGTCTCCAGGTTACCATGTAGTGGGCCTGAAAGGACAATAGGCCAGGCATAGTTGTATGGTGTATTATAGGATTCAGATAGGGACAAGCACTTTAGCAGCTCTAAGGAGGGGTGACGAGTGGGATTTGTTGCTGAAAGCAGGAATGCTGAATAGTTCAACAGGTGAATGAATTATTAATTGAAGCTTTGTCTGATTGTGAGGAGGAAGGGAGAAGGAAGAGGAAGAGTGACTCTTAGAGGACTAGAAATTTTGAGACACTCAGCAGTTAGGGGTTGTCTCTATACAGAAGAAGAATGCTCTTCTTTAAGAGATGAGGGACCCAGAAAGAATGTTGCATTTGCTTTTACAAAAAGTGGGGTTGGTATTGTCACTATAAAGATTTTGGTGTCAGAAAATCTATCTTTTGACCAAAGTTCTATAAGATGGTGGTTTATGCACCAAATTGAAAAATATATGTAGATAATTGGTAATCCCGTGCAAAGGGTGATAGGCTCACAAATCTGAGAAGGGCTATTAGAGATCAACTGCAGTCCAATCAATATCCTCGTTGGACTGGACGAGGAAACTGAGGCTAAGTGTTGGAGTTACCTGTTCAAGGTCAGGCACATATATCTTGTTCAATTCTTACTATATTTTCTTTTAGCTCCCTTCTCCAAAAATTTGTAGTTCCCTTAATCTCTTTGTTTCCCATCTGCCTGGGGTCCGACAGAAAGTCCTCATTATGTTTTCTGGCGGCTAGAGAGCAACAAACAAGTCCCCTTTAAACGCCTCCTCTCTTCTGGCCATCTGGCAAGCTTTGCTTTGCCCACCGTGTTCCCCCATTGGCCATTTCGTGTGGCTTCTCGCCCCCTTCCAATATTCCCAGCCAATCAACTCTTCCCTCTCTTATTCCGCCGCTGTTTAGTGGACTGTACCATATGGACCGTGCGGGGGTCGGAGAGGAGAGAGGGCGTGGCGACTGTTTATTTCTTTACCTTTTGCATATGATCCATGAAATTCTGGCAAAATCTAAACATGCACGTAGCAACGGCGTTCCTGAAGACGAAAGCCATGTGCTAGTCCCAAAGGCACACTGAGATGGCCCACCCCCGAGGTCGGGGTCCCATGGTTGGGCCTGGACGGCTGCAGCCCCCGCCCTTCCATGTGCCCGCCCAGCCACCGGTGGCGGCGCCGCTGCTCCTGCTGCTGCTGCTGTTGCTCGCGCCGGACGCTGCGGACTGGCGCGTTGGGGTCGTGTGGCTGTGGGTCCCGGAGCGGGGCTGGGCGGCCCACGCGGGTCGCCAGACGCCGGGGCCGAAGGAACACAACAGCATGAGGCGGAGGTGAGGACTGGGCTTCGCGTCCGCGTCCGGCCCAACCGCCCCTGAGGAGCCGCATCCCAGCGGCGCCGAGAGCGCTGGGCTCCGGAGCCCGGGCTGGACCCCAGGGGTGGTTGTGGAGCGGACGGTAGCCCGCCGCGCCGACCTGTGGCTGAAGACCTCCCGCCTGGGCAGCCCTCAGTGCTGCGGCCGCGCCGTGGGCACCTGGCGCCTCCTTCCGGCAGCCCCTTCCAGCCGGTTCGCTGGCGGGCTGAGGCGACCGCGAGGAAGCCCCCTTCCGGGCCCGCGGCCCTCGCCAGCCCTGTCCTTGAACTCAGGGGTTGGAGGTGCGGGCGGGTTTGGCGAGCGGGTCCCAGAATTCCTGGGCAGACTGGCGCCAGGGAAGCCGAGGGGGCTCCCGCTCTTAGTGGGGGTCGGGAGAGTGCTGGGGAGGCTTCTGGGGTGGGGCAGAGGCGGCTTGTATGGACCCGGGTCCTTAGGTCCGTCCTGCCGCTGGAGCCCCAACCTTTGGTGGGACCCTGTCCCCTGGTCCAGGTCTGGAGCCTGGCGTGCGCCGTGAGCGTGAGTTGATGGGGCCGTTATGGCAGGTGACCCCGAGAGAGCCCAGGAATGTTTTTAAATTTCTGGTAGTGGTGGTGGTAGCTGAGTGAGGTGATAGCAGCCACGCACGGCTCTTATCTAAGGGCCGCCTCCTTCCCTGCCTGCCAGACAAGCTGGTAGCACTGTTGGAGGGCTCCGTGGTATGTTGGAAATTAGGTTTAGAAATCACCTTGAGGAGCCCTACCCAGATCGGGGCTTGTCGGGTGTTAGCAGAAAGCCAGACGTAGTGAGAGCCTCAGCTTTGCAGGTTTCTGGGTTTCTGACTTGTCAGCTTGGGGCGGATGGCATCGTCAGCTCTTTTGACAAGTGTGTGTTGGGAGAAAGGGGTCTCTCAGGTCCCCCAGGCAGGCAGGCCCTCTGTACTGCATCCGAGTAAGGCGGCATAGACCATTCCTGTATCTTGTCTGATCTCTGTTTTGAGTCTGAACGCAAAGTATTTCCAAGAATACAAACCACATTCACATTTCTTTTAATCTTGATATTTAATGAAGGCATTAATTGTAGTTTGCAAGAAATGGGTCAGTGCAGAAGAATGGATGTGAACTGTGGACAGTGTTTTTGTTTTGTTTTGGTGAGATGGAGAGAATGGCGTTTAAATATCAGGACCCCAAAGTGCATTTTTATCCATCTGACAGTTTGCTACATAGACAATCATTTAAGTTGATGGCTTGTACCTTATAGGTGAGAATGAGTTAAGTTTTATGGTAAGAAACACATCTTACTATAAACGCCTGCAGCCAGCAGGGAAGCTTCCCTTTCTCACGCTGGCCACACAGATGCCAGTTCATCTTGTGGTCACCTTCTGTGAGTACATCTTTGAAGGGCCTTTAAGAGAATATTATAAATTCTATATTTGATTGCTAAATGTGCTACTCAGGTCAGAAATTCGATTGGGATTGTTTTACCCCTACAGTGAGCTTTATTTTTTTGCTCCAGGTTGTAAAAGTTTTTAATCTTTTTAACAGTGTATTAAATAGCATGAGTTAATTTCAGAATTATGGGAAAGACATGGTTTGGGTATTCCTCTTGTAAAGAATATTTCAAAACCTGGATGTGTCCTCAGCCAAGGCTCTTTTTTGTGTTTACAACACAAACACTGAAATGTCTAAAACTGGACTGCAGATTATGACTGCCCCCTCCTTGCTCACCCATTTGGGATGATCCCCATTTAGTGGTGTTTATTTTATGGTGTTACCAGGTGTGGGAGAGAAAATGGGCTTTGGAAATAATGTATGTAAAGTAATTAGCACAGTACTTGGTGTATAGTAGATATTCAATAAGTATATGTAAATTTTTCCTTTCCTCCTTGGGTTTGAGACACCTGGGGATGATGAAATTGGATTCAGTTTTGGTTGCACGCACCATTTATAAATTGGGAAGATTAGCACCTCTACATTCTTCTACTCCAACTTCCAGCTCTGGACATTCTTTTTTTGGAGATGGAGCCTCAAGCTGTTGCCCTGGGTAGAGTGCTGTGACGTCCCAGCTCACAGCAACCTCCAATTCCTGGGCTTAACTGATTCTCTTGCCTCAGCCTCCCAAGTAGCTGGGACTACAGGCATCCACCACAACGCCTGGCTATTTTTTGGTTGTAGTTGTCACTGTTGTTGGGTGGGCCTGGGCTGGATTCGAACCCAGTAGCTCTGGTGTATGTGGCTGGCACCTTAGTTGCTTGAGCTACAGGCAGCCGAGCTCCAGCTCTGGACATTTTAAGGTTGATTAAAAATGAAACTCATTACTTGGACCTAGAAATAAAAATAAGGAATAATTGAGCTCTTTCTCCTGGCTCATGTGTTGCATTTTATTTATTTATTTTTAGGGAGAGTCTCACTTTGTCTCCCGTGGTAGAGTGCTGTGGCATTATAGCTTACAGCAACCTCAAACTCTGGGGCTCAAGCGATTCTTTTGCCTCAGCCTCTGTAGGAGTAGCTGGGACTACAGGTGTCTGTCATAACGCCTGACTATTTTTAGAAACAGGGTCTTGCCCTAGCTTAGGCTGGTTTTGAACCCATGGGGTCTGGCTGTAACTCAGGTTGGTTTCGAAACAGTGAGCTCAGCCATCCACCCACGTCGGCCTCCCAGAGTGTTAGGATTACAGGTGTGAGCCACCACACCAGGCCCTATGTGTTGCATTTTTTTTTTT
>NW_003852499.1:6065510-6067438 GCF_000181295.1 Otolemur garnettii
CCGGGTTGGGGATTCGAACCCGCCACCTTAGGTGTATGTGGCTGGCGCCTTAGCCGCTTGAGCCACAGGCGCCAAGCCATGTGTTGCATTTTTAAAGAAAAGGTGGTGTATGCCCTAGAAGCAGCCTTATACCACTCAGTATAGGAGAGCAAATGGTCAGAATTGACTCTTTCCTGGGTCTGTTGAGTAGTCCTGCAGGTGAGGATTTTGCTTATTGTTGGTTTGACATGTCCAAGTAGAACAAAAAGCATTACCCAATTTCTTTAGGCACTGGAATCTAAAGAGTAGCCCAGGATGGTCAAGGCCTGACAGTGTATAGGGGTAGGTTCTTGGATTTGATGGCCCCTGCATCTAAACAGGGCCCTGTAAGCAGCAGCTGTAGCTGTTTTCCTCCTCCTGCTTATGACAGTCTCCATGTGAACAGATTAAAAGGCCATCAAACCTAATGTTCTTGAAAAGTAAAAACCATCATTGGCTTATTTATGTACCACAATATTGGGTGTAGCATTTTAATAATCATTATGCTCTGGATTTACTTACTGCTTTTTCTTTGAGGAAATGAAAGCTTTTATTAATCACCTGTTAACTCACTGACTCTTGTCTCTGAGGTCATCAAAGTTTAGTATGGTATGTTATTTCCATTTTGTAGATGAAATGGAGGTGATATGATTTGCTGTAAGTTGCATGTGAGTTGATCCCTGAGCTGGAATTTGAACTGGGTTTTCCTTATATTACATTTCATTGATAACTGTGGAGGGAACAGTTTTTTTTGAAGGGAAAGGACTTAAAGATACCAGCCCATTGTGCTTTTTCTGATTACTAGATAGCTAAGAATAGTTAACATTTATACCTATCTCAATAAATGCACTTGATGTACAGGGTGGACATAGACTTTGTGTGCAATTTAAATTGCACACAGACTTTACGTCCACACTGCATTATATTCATTACTTAATTTATTTTCCTCACAGCAGTATTTGAGGTAGGACATACCCTCCATCTTACAGGGTTTGGTGAGATCTCAGGTTAAGGGAGTGACAGTAAGTGAGAAAGACTTGACTGAAAGCAGGGCTGGGGCTCAGTCGGGCTTTCTGATTCCAGAGTGCATGTCCTCTGTGATGCTTTAGTGGTGACTAATGGACAGACCTCAGAGCCCCTAACACCTGCTGCTGCCGCCTCCTTGGAGTCTCATGGATGGCTGTGGTTAGTTGAGAGCTTTATTCTTCATTGCAGTACAGTTTTCACACCTGGCCTTTTCCTTTGCCAGAAGCATTCCTCTGGCTAGGTGGAGGTTCATTACTTTAGAGAAAGTAATCAGAGCTGAAAAACCATCTACATTTGGTGAATATGAAGCATTTAATGAGGCAGATGGGAGATTAGGGACAGAGAGAATCGAAATGATTTGTGGACAGAGGAAATTTGTGGCATTCTAAGCCAGAGGGCATCTTTAGTGCACAGGCTTTTTTTTTTTTTTTTAAGTTAAGCTGCTTGTTGAAATTGTAAAACAAGAGGTATGGCACTTATGCTAAAATCTGTGCAGCAAATAAGACTCAATTTCTACTTTAGATGGCAAAGTTGAAAATCTGATTCCTTTTTAGTCTTCAGCTTTCACAAATAATGCAGTATATTGTAGGACTAGGGGGAATGTTGTTTGGAAATTTACCTAAACTCTCCGTGGACTTCCCCTTCCCTCCAGCCACTCCCCTGTCATCTTTGGTTGCACTTTTTAGAATTCAACTCTGAACCCATGGAATTGAGTGGGGTGATGAGAAGTGTCATTCACTCAGGAGCTTGGGATGTTCCAGTGTATAAAACAATATCCCTGCCCCCCCCCCCTTGGGGCTCAATTGTACATGACTTTTCTTGGGGCTGGGATTTAGCCACCTTTACGTATAAAGGCATCTTTATTAAGAAGCTGGGAGGGATGA
>NW_003852499.1:6067522-6068640 GCF_000181295.1 Otolemur garnettii
AAAAAAAAAAAAAAGAAAAGAAAACGTGACCATCAGATTGAAGATTGAAGGGAGAAGTGGTTTGTACCTTGATGAAAGGTGGAAGAGGAAGGGCAGGAGCTTCTGCTGCCTAAGTTCTTTGGCCGGGACAGTATCATCTTCGTGCTCTGTTAAGCCCGAATCTCTCTGTGGCTCCCAGCTCAGTGTCTGTCACAGGAGCAGATGTGTGTTGTGTGAGAGTGAAATCCAGCAGAGGAGTCTGCCTGCATTAGGTGTTTGTTTAACTGCATATGCCGTGAAGGATTGGGTCTGGTTAACTCTGGGAGCAGAGGAATAGCACTGCCAGGTGGTTAACTAGTAAATTTTACTGGCTTTTCATTACTCTTTATGACAAATATGTAAAGGGGAAGTGAAGTTTCAATTGGTCCCAGCCTTGTCCTCTCTCCTTCCTTGCCTGTTTTCTGTTTCCCATATAAGTCTAGAGGGCGTTTGGGTCCTAGGAGGCCTTCTCCATACCTGTGTTGGAAGCTTGGGAAGAGAGGAGGAGCACAGCAATCAGGGAGTGCACAGCTCTGGAGTGCTCACTCCTAGCACCTACAGGCCCCCAAGTACAACAAACTTTAACATGGGCTGTCCCCAGCCTACAAAAAGTCAGCTTACAGAGTGGGAGTGGGAAAGTGGCACCGGATGCTGAGGGCAACAGCAGCGATGGCAGCAGCAGGCCCTTGGAGACTGTTGACTACACCAGACGCTGTCCTGCACGTCTATGTGTTTCGGTGTGTTCAGTCCTCACACAGCCGGTCAGGGTGGGTGCTGTTATGTTCCTTGCTTTATACATGAGAAAGCCAAGGCAGGGGGGCTGAGGAAAGTGGTGTAGTCAGGATTCAGACGAAGGCATTGATTTCAGATGTGTGCTCCCATGGATTAGGTGAGGGCAACTGCCTTGGGCAGACTCCTGTCAGGATTATCTCCCCTTCCTGGGGGTTACCACTTCTTTTCTTTATATATGTCTCTTTATACATGACTCTTGGGTAACCTATTTGCAGTGCTACTGGAGAGATAGATGCATTTAGCCTAGCTGGTATATTCCTTTAAATATTTCCGGTGTATTTCTCAGGAGGTAATTCTTTTTTTTTTTT
>NW_003852499.1:6069079-6080351 GCF_000181295.1 Otolemur garnettii
ATCATTTAGATTTGGTGGGATTGACCTTGGTTCAGGAAAGGTAGGGGTCACCTTCCCATCCCTGGCTGCCCTTAGGTCCATCCTCACTGTGAATTAGTTGGGTGTGGTATAATTGTCCATGCCTGGCGACTCACTGCTCACTAAGAGGTAAAGGTGTGCCTATGAATGGGGCCACCCTTTCTGGAGGGTATGTGGTAGGCCGTGCCCTTTCCCAATTGTTCCAGTAGAGCTTTCTGGACCATCTCTGTCTATACTGGACATGTAGGTGCCTCCTAGATGCTTTGGGCATTAGCGTGACCATGTTGCTCTAGGGCTCCTAATACTGTATCTATCATGGCCTTCTAGCCAGTCAGAGCCTTGTGGTGGTGTTGGCCAAGAAAGTAGCACCCTCATTCTTCCATTTTCCTTAAGTATTTCTTTGTCATGTACTGTATGTGGAAGCTGATGTACTGGGGAAAAAGGTCTAATAGGACTTCTTGCTGCTGGATATGCTTAGGGGGATACAGTTTTTGTTTGAGTTGTAATCTTTTATTTTCCAAGACCTTTGGATCACTTTGATCAGGTCCATTCAAATAGAAATTACTTACGTCTCCTGGAAATGAGTTAAACATCTTTTGACTTCTGTTTCCTGTTAGGTTATCGAGTTGACTTAGTTTAGTAATAATACTGAGAATGCTTTTACATGCAGTTAATGAAAAGTTCTTTCTATCTAGGACCAGTGATCCCAGAGAAATGTGCATCAGCTGAAAGGTATCCCTTATGCTTTAAGCAAATGGTGGGTGAAAATGTGGACTTACTCCCCCCCCCACCAAATACTGTAGTAGCTGTACTTCTTAGTTTTAAATTGAATTCTTTACAGTAGAGGAATTTTACTGCCACATTATTCCTTCTTTATGAATGTTACAGTTTTTCAGGGAGCCCGATCTCTGACCATTAGTGGGAATGACTGCCTGTCATTTTAACTGCCTGCTCCTCTTTGTTTCTTTTTACCTGTCTGTCCCCTACAACACAAGCATTTGCAGCCTCAGAGGCACAGATGCTACTGGCTCTGCCTGTGAGGCCTCCCAAAGCCTGTTGCCTGGGCCTGCTGGTGTGGCATACAAAAGTAGGTGCTGTCAGTCCTGGCGCATCCTGGCAGGGCCTGGCTGGCCCAGCCTTTGCTCATGCAGTATTCATTTGCACACCAGGAGCCGTCTGGACCATCTCTGTCTATGCTGCCTCACTCAGCTCCATATGCGGTTGCTTTCCTTTCATGCTTGTCTCCAGGCTATTTTTGTAAGCTTTTATGAGGTCCAAGTGCTGAGGCATAGGCAGTAGGCAGGAACATCCAGAATGGCATGTAGATTGTTCCTGATCTTAAAGGAAGTCATTTGGATGAAAAACTTCACTTGTATTAGGACATGGGAAAGGTGGGAAGAGCACTGACTTATCAGGAGTCTGCTTTGTAAATACACTTTAAGGCATGATCTCCTCATAACAATCTTACTTACAAAGTTAGGTATATGATGCACATTTAACAGGTTGGGAAACTTGTTCAGTTAGATGACTTGCCTGAGATCTCTCAGCTGGTAAATGGTGGAGCTAAATCACATTACAGAAATCAAAATGTGTAGTGGTTAAGAGCATGGACTTTGGAACCAGACCATACTGTACTATGCCAGTTACTAGAATATGTGACCTTGGGGATATTCCTTAACTTCCCTGGAGCTCAGTTTCCCCTTCTGTGCCATGAATGGCATAACTGTCCTGCTTACTTTGTAAGGCTGTAAGTATTTAATATCCTGCCAGGCACATGGTATCCTGCAGTGAGCACCCTAAGTGTTAGGAGTGCCATATTGACTAGTGCTTAGGAAACTTAGAGTGGAATACTGAGGCTTCGGGCTTCCTCTCATCCAGGGTTCAGCTTTCAGGGGAGTATATGGGTGCAGGATATACAGTGCTTTAGAAGCAGGTTTCTTTGCAGTATTTCTATGGGTGAGAGTGAATAGTCACATCCAAGGCTGTCCCTTCTCCCCTGTTCCTTTCCAGTGCCTGCTCCCTTCATCTGCCCGCCTTTCTAATCAATATAGCAATGCCCACAAGTGCCTGCTTTTTATCTCGTTACTCTCTGCCTTAGCCCCTGGTGCTTTGCATTCTTTTCTTTTAGCTAGCAGTTCTTGAAACTTCCCAAAATAACATATTAATTAAGTTTTTGTCTATTGGGCCTTTTTCTTACGTGTTGTACTACACTGGGTATTAGGGTAGGGAACAGGTTCATAGAAGTGTATGACCTTATCTTCTGCTCGTGATAAAGCCACCTGCTTCAAAAGATCCAATTCTAATACATGGAACAATTAGGGCAGGCGTCCTTAAACTGTGGCCCGCGGGCTACATACGGCCCGCCTAGGACATTTATCTGGCCTGCTGGGTGTTTTTGCCACCAGTGCCTGTCCTGCTCAGCAGCTGATTGGTCCTGGGGCCCGCAGTCCGGCCCTCCAACGGTCTGAGGGACAGTGAACTGGCCCCTTGTTTAAAAAGTTTGAGGACCCCTGAATTAGGGGGATGAACTACCAAAGTGGCACAGAGTGTGAGTTAGGAGTTTGGGGAAAACAAGGAAGGTACTGTCACCTTTGGCCAAGTGCTAGTTTAGATGGATTGTAAGCCTTGCAGGTTAGGTAATACTGTGTGAGCCCTGCCTTACACGTGAGGATGCAAAGACAGAAACATCATGTCCAAGGGCATTTGGGACATGAGTGGGAGCAACCTGGGGCTTGAACCCTAGTCTGTATTCATTTCTGTGGGCCTACCAGGAGATGTGACTTGAACTGTGTCCCAGGACTGTCTAGGTGAGATGAGGGTGTTGTGGTGAGCAAGGCTCAGAGCTGAGGGTGAGCAAGATGTATTCCGCCAGCCTGGCTGGGCTGGAGTGGAGCTCAGTGTTTATGAACAGCTGTGCCAGGTTCTGTCGGGTGATGGGGGATGAGTAAGATGTGTTCCTTGCCCTCTGGAATCTTGCTGTAGCTGGGGAGACAGACACACAAATAGATGATTTCAGTGCCTCATGGTAAAAGCTGTGATGAAGGTAAGTATAGGGTGTTGGAGGAGCAGAGGAGAGGGAATCCGGAAATGTTCCCAGAACCTCGAAATGGGAAACTTAGCAGTTGAAGGCAAGGAGAGTTTTCTCAGAGGCAGAGGAGCATGGATGAAGGCATAGCGATGTGTGCTTTTCTTGTTAAAAACCAGTTTATGGTACGGAGTGGAGTCTACAGGCAATGGGGAATCCAGCAAGGGTGTTTGAACATAGCACCAATGTGGAGGTAGTAGTATCTCAGGCTGTTTAATCTGGTAGAAGCAGGAGAGGTGAGAGTCAGCAAAATCAGCTGTGGGAGGAGTAAGCAAACTTTTTTCTGTAAAGAGCCAAAGATGTTTTAGGTTCTATGAGCTAAGCGGTCTCTTTGATGCAACTCTTCAACGCTCCTGTTTGAGTGTAAAAGCGGCTGCAGGTAATATGGAAACAGATGGGTGTGGCTATTTTCCCAGTAAAGTTATAATAATTATGGCCCCCAAATTTGAATTTCATATAATTTTTCCATGTCACAAATAGTCTTATTCTGATTTCTTTTTTTCTTCAACCATTTTAAAATGTAAAGATGATATTTTGCTTGCAGGTTGGATTTGTCCTGTGGGTTGTGGTTTGCCCACCCCTGAACAATTGGTAATAACTCAGCTGTGACATGACAAGGAACTGGAACAGAATTGTTGGCAGTAGAGATAGAGGAGGAAGGGACATGATGCCAGAGACATTTTGGAAAGAGGACACTGATTAGATAGAAGAGATACGGAGAGGAAGAGCCCTAGATAACATTAAAGTTTCAGGTTAGGTGCCTTCCCAACCCCCTTTTGGTAAAGCTGGCCAAATGCTTGAATATGACTTGATTGTGGAGAAAAACCCAAGGATAGCTGATGCCTTAGGTGCTCCTCGACTTCTCTCAGCACTGCTAATTGTTCTGGATGTGTCCCTGAGAGTGTCACTGTGCCAGTGACTTTGCTACCTTGTGCCCAGGTTCATTAGGTGGGAGGCGGTGCCCACTGTTACTGGGACAGTGTGCCCACCATTTGCTGGCCATAGGCAGCTCCTTTTTTGAGCAACTTTATTTTGGTACAATTTCAACTTTACAGTGAAGTTGCAGGAGCCGTCCTAGGAGCCCCGCCACCTGGTACCTAGATTTATTCAGTAGGTTTTATTGTTTATATTTTGTGCCATTTATTTTATTGTCCCTGCTGCATATTTTTCTGGCTAATTTAAAAGTCAGTGACATTGTGTTCCTTAACCCTAAATAAGTCAGTGTGGATTTATCAAGAATAAGGATATTCTCAGGCCATAGTCATAGAGTGATCAGCACCAGGAAACTTAAGTGTTGATGCCGTACCTTTATCTAATTGTCTCTGAAGCTAGCACAGCTTACCTGCCATGTGTGAATTGTGGTGTGACAGATGTTATATCACAGGTGGTAGGGGCTTGCCTGTCTCTGGGTCCCACACTCTAGGCAGCCTCATAGCTGCTGGGGCTTCTCAGTGGGGCAGGAAACTTAAGTGTTGATGCCGTACCTTTATCTAATTGTCTCTGAAACTAGCACAGCTTACCTGCCATGTGTGAATTGTGGTGTGACAGATGTTATATCACAGGTGGTAGGGGCTTGCCTGTCTCTGGGTCCCACACTCCAGGCAGCCCCATAGCTGCTGGGGCTTCTCAGTGGGGCAGAAGGCCCCTCCCCCCCCCAATTGCGTAAAAGGAGAGCAGTCCCATGGCTAAAGGGTCACTTGTTATCTTGAGCTTCCGAGAGTAGGGACTGTGTTTTTCTTTTTTAAAATTTTTGTTTGAGGCAGAGTCTCACTTTTTTGCCCTTGGTAGAGTGCTGTGGTGTCACAGCTCACAGCAACCTCAAACTCTTGAGCTTAAGTGATTCTCTTGCCTCAGCCTCCCAAGTAGCTGGGACTGTAGGCTCCTGCCACAATACTCGGCTGTCTTTAGAAGTGGGAATCTTGCTCTTGCTCTGGCTGGTCTTAAACTCTTGAGCTCAAGCAGTCCACCTGCTTCGACAATGTTTTTCTTCACGTAGTTCCTGCTAATTCTCTGCCACCTCCTTGAGAGATTCATCTCCTAAATGTAATAGTAGCACCTGAGATCTCAGTTATCATTACAAACATGTTCCCTCTCCTAGCTTTTCCTCTCTCTACGTCATCTCAGCCTATGGAAGATGATTCTTCTATAAGGGAGGATGTTTTTCTAGACTGCCTTTGGAAAATAAAAAGTGGAATTAAATTAGAGTAATTTATTTTACAAATAAAATGTGAGGAAAAAAGTATCCTACATTTCTGACTTAGGGCCAAAATGGATTTTTCTACTGTAAAAGACTGAAATTGGGAATAGAGAAGTGTCTGATGCATATTCCTTAATTCCTATGAGTCACTTGCAGAGGTCAGTGGGAACTATGGGAATGAATCTGAACATTCTGCACTTGATAGACAGGAGTAGAGAGAAGGTGCTTTCCTTGTTGTGAAGTGGGGTGACTTGCATCTAGCTAGATTCTCTGTAACTTAACTGAATGCTGAGTCTTTGCCTTAAGCCTGTGTAGATGTGATTAGGGCCCTTCACTGTGTTCAGTTGTTACTGACCTCTTAGGAGCTCATTCTTGTGATCCAGGACTTCGGGAGTCCCAGAGTTAAGATACTCTGTGCAGGGTCTGGGAGGGATGTTTTTGTCATAAGGAGGGTGAAGATGCTAGTTGCCTCTGCACTCCCTGGGTCCCATTCTAGATGAGAAAGCTTTGATTCTGCTCCAGAGAGTGATGTGGTAGTGCCATGTCAGGTAGAGGGATGTTGGCTACCAGCGAGTTTGAAGTGGGATACTGGAGTCACATTTGAGTCTAAAATAGGGCAGATGTGCTTTGCAATAAGATACATGTACCGTGTACTTCCTGATGTTGCCCTAATGCGGACAGATCTTACTGCCCACCATTGGTGCAGAGGACCCCTGAGCAGAGGGGTCAGAAGCTGCTCTGGCAGGACCTGTTCATCCTCCTGCACCTTGTAGTTGGTGGAATCCATAAGCAAGGAAGATAGATGCAGCAAACCAACTTAGCAGTGCCAAGGACATGCAAAGGGAGTAGAGGCCACAGGCTCTGTTCCGAGTTCACGGTTCACTTTGGAAATGAAGATTAATATAAGAGCAGCTGATGGACCACCAGGAAGATAGGGAAGATCAGGTCCTAATGGCACCTGAGCTTTCTGCTGCACCAAAGGCAGTGGTTATGTCCCCTCCTCTGCCCAGGCTTCTCTGTCTCTCCCACACTCTAGGCAGACCCTGCCTCTGGGCCTTTTGCAGGCTTTCCCTCTCCCTGGAACACTCTCCCTACAACGTGGTTGGCGTGGTTAACTCCCTTAGCCCCTGCTTGTCTTTGCCCAGATGTCACCTCCTCTGAATTCTCATCCCACCCAGTTGAAAATTTCAGGATGTCTCCTTCCCCCAAGTGTTTCTGATCATTTTACCCCGATTTCTTTTTTCTATCTTTCCGGAGCACTCACCCATGCTAGGTCACTTGCTTATGCTTATTGAGAGGTATCAGAACCTGGGCGCTGGAGCCAAACTGCCTGGGTTAAGTCTCAGCTTCCCCACTTGCTACTGGTGTGACTCCAGGGAAGATTTTTAATCCCCTCGATCTTAGTTTCCTTATTTGTAAGAATAATACTTAACTATTAAAAATGAGTCTTTATGAGGACTAAATGAATTCATATTTATAAAATGCTTAACATCTGGTGTGGAATAAGTACTATATAACTGTGTGATAAATACATCTTTTATTGTCTGTTTCCTCTTGCTAAAATGGGAGATTTATGAGGTCAGAAACTGGATCTGTCTTGTTCTCTCACAGACCCCTTGAATTTAGAATAGGACCTGGTGCAGAACATGCTGTGTACATCGAGTAATCTGTGTGTGTCATCTGGTAAGACGTCAGGGAACCCTGAGGTGCGGGTCAGCGCTGTGGATGGCAGAGGCTACCTGCATCTCCTTTCCAACTCTGTACTTAGTGGCTGGGTAATTTTGGACCAGTGTCTTAATCTCTCTTAGTCTCAGGCTAATACTTCCCTTCCAGAAGTGTTCGCAGAATTAGATGAGATAATGTACAGTAAGCGCTGAGCATAATTCCTGCCTGATAGCAGATGGTCAGTGAACGTTAGTTCCTTTCTTTCCTTATACGCCTGGAAGAAGTGAGTCAGGAACTGGTTCTCGGGGCAGTGAAGGAAGTGTGTTGACGGGAGGGGCAGGGGAAATCCTGAGTCTTGCAGGGGGACAGAAAACAAGGTGTCAGAGATATAGCCATCACAGACCAGCCTGGCTGGAGTGATTAATAAGAAGGGCTATTCATTGTTGGAGTTTGATGCTAAGGTGAGGGTTTGGATTTTTCTTATTTGGGGGGGGAGGGGTGTAGCTTTATTTTGGTATAATTCCAGAAAAGTATGAGAATAGTGCAAAGTATTCTTGTTTACTTTTCACCTGGAGTCACCAGTGGTTTGCATTTTGCCCCATTTACTGTTTCATAGGTTGTTTTTTGGAGACAGTCGCACTCTGTTGCCCTCAGTAGAGTGCCGTGGCATTATAGGTCGCAGCAACCTCAAACTCTTGGGCTCAAGTGATTCTCTACCCTCAGCCTCCAAGTAGCTGGGGCCACAGGTGCCCCCTACAACACCTGGCTATTGTTAGAGACGAGGTCTCACTCTGGCTCAGACTGTCTTGAACCTGTGAGCTCAGGCATCCCACCCACCTCTGCCTCCCAGAGCACTAGGATTACAGGCTTGAGCCACTGTGCCTGGCCCTGTTTCGTAGTTTTTTGACTTTTGTTTTTCCAGAACCATTTGTGAGTAAGCTAAAAGACAGTGTTCCCTGTGATTCCTAATTCCATCAGTGTCTGTTTCATAGGAATAAAAATATTCTCTTAGGATCTGATAGGGAGCCCTGAGATAGGGTTCTTCAGTAAGAAAGTGACACAATGTAGAAGTGCCTGGGGAGGATGGCCAATGGCCAGGAAGGGCATAGCAAGCAGTTGGGAGTGGTGTCCACCTGAGGGTGATAAGGATGGAGCAGTGATCAGAGATGGGAAAGGGACATGACCCCCATAGGCATAGAGGGGGGTCTTGGGCAGGTACTGCCTTAGAAGGGTGAAGAGAAGGAGGAGTCCCATGTGCTGCCTTCTGGGGGTGGATAGCATCATGCAGAATCTGAAGAAGCAAATTCAGCTTTAATTTTGTGCTTGGGAAAATGAAATATTTCTTCTCCCTTCTATTTAGATTCCAATCTGTGGAAGGTAAAGTTCGACCAAATCCTGCTTGATGCGTGTGGTGTCTCTCCCTGCATTCTTAGAGCAGTGGACTGAGATGCTGGTGTCTGTCAAAGGTTTAGGCGACAGCTTTGCAGCCGAATCCGAAGGTGGTCTGGTCTGGAGGATAGCAGATAGTGATGTGCAAGGTCTTGTCTGAATGCTAGCCGATAGAGATGCGCAGGCAGGTCATCTGACGTGGGTTCTGGAGACATTAATGACAACAGCAGGCAGCATTAAGAATATTGGGAAGCTCAGGGCCAAAGGCAGCCTAGGGGAGTGCAGGGAAGACTCACAGGGAACTGGGAGAGGGGAGATAGTGAAGAGAAGGTGGCAGTGTCATTGTCAACAGAGAGAGAATCAAGGAGGAGGACCTGCCTGAGCTAGAGGAGATCCAGGAGCGGGTGCATTCCCAGCACTGGAGCCCTCTGGCCTGAGGTACTTTTTGGGCTTTGTTCTTCCCAGACCGGGGGGCAGGGATTCAAGAGCTTCAAGGAACACCCTGTGACTAATGCCACCCAGGGTGCTAAACTTAATCAGACTGTTGAAGGATTTAAAATTCACCTCCCAGATACTGAAGTGTTTTTGTGGAAAAAAATACCTCAGGGAGAATTTATCAAAGAAGATATTTTATATTTGAGCTTATACTAAGTATTAAAAAGACTCCTTCCCCATTTAAATGTGTTATATGGAAGATTGTATTATTTTCTTTAGCTTTGAGAATTCCCAGGCTCTGTGCCTGTAGCACAGTGGTTATGGTGCCAGCCACATACACTGGGGTTGGCGGGTTCGAACCGACCCAGGTCAGCTAAACAACAATGACAACTGCAACAAGAAAATAGCCAGGTGTTGTGGCAGGAGCCTGTAGTCCCAGCTACTTGGGAGGCTGAGGCAAGAGATTCGCTTAAGCCCAGGAGTTTGAGGTTGCTGTGATGCCACGGTACTCTACCGAGGGCGACATAGTGAGATTCTGTCCCCCCACCCAAAGAAAGAAAATTCCCAGTTAGAGGACTTTGGAGTAGTAGACCCTCAGGTGTGAGGTAACTGCAGGATTGTACTTTGTTTCCACAAAGTACGGTGAGCATCTTTTATGTCCTAAACACTGGGAATATAGTCGTGAACCATGGCCTTCCAGAGCCAGCTGGTACCCTGTCATTACATTTTTAAGGAATTTTCCAAGTTGGTTGTTAAATACAGCCATCATTATAATTAAATAAATTATAGTAAAGACAAAGGTAATAAATACTTAAAACTCATCCCTTACTTGCTATTGTAGTGTTGCCGGCTCCCCATGCCCCATGTCTGAGTGGTGGAGAGAGCATACAGTATGTACCATGGCTCATTTCTTCCCACCTGTGTTTGCACCCAGAGACGTCATGTTGGGGCTTGATGTCAGCCATGGTGGGAGCATTTACTCCATGGACTCCAGCAGACACTACAAGTCAGGGCTTGGTTTATTGCTTTGTTCATTGTCTAAGAGAGTGATAGAGAAAAATGTTAGCATTGCAGTTTAAACTAAAAGTGTTTTGTGACTTCAGCCATTACATTGTGAATAGTACCCAAAAATTGAGTCAGTATTCTTCTGGTGTTTGAAAACTAGTGTCCAATTCAGCAGAAAAGTTGTTCATACCAGGTTTGACCTCTATCTTCCTTGTTTGGCTTTTGCTTTCCTCCTTAAAGTGAATGAAAATAGCAGCCAGCATTTCCTCATTTGTCAGTTCCAGCTATACGTTAGCTACAGATGAAAGAGTTAGATGAGAAGAAGAAAAAAACAAAAGACCATGAAAGCATTCTGGAAAAACAAGTGGCCAAGGGGAAATTAAAAAAAAAAAGGGAAAATTTTATTAATATTACTATGTACTTTATATACTATGTCCTATATACTTAGTATTACTATGTATTATATTTTTATTACTATGATATGGTATATATTTTTGACATTGTGCACTATGCATCTTTTATATCAGTAAAATTGAAAGTAAATACTTAGGAATATGTGCACATGCTTTTGGAGACCAGACCGTTGTTAAGTGTTTACTTTGAACCACCACAGTGAGTTAAATAAACACTAACCCCACAGGGTCCACAGTGTGTTTGGGGTGAGATAGGTGAACAGGTGATCATAGACACCTCCGTGTGCCAAGGGGACTGGCAGGGGTCCAGTGCAGAGTTGGTGAGAGTGCAGGTTGGAGGGGCTAATTAGGACCTTCCAGAGGGCAACAGGGGAAGCAGCAGCCCAGGGTGCCTGGTGGGTGGAGCAGCCTCTGGGTGAGCCCAGGGGAGGTGTGTGGACAAGAGGGACAGGCAGGCAGCTTATGGGACTGCAGTGTGATGATAAGGGGGAAGGAAGTGGGGGTTCTGGAGAAAAGCTGTGGCTGGAGTAAACAGGTGGGCACTTGTAGCGCTTGTGAAGGTCTCTTGTAAATAGTCTAAGGATGCTGCCTTTAGGCCGGCCACTAAGTTGCCACACATGTATAGGCTTCAGAAAGGAGATGTTAAAGTAATTATTATTTTTTTGATGTAAATTCTTAAGTTCATCAAATACAGATTGTCTGCTTATATATGCAGAGCTGCTGATGATTTTCAAGGAGTCACTAATTTTTTTTTTTTGAGACAGAGTCTCACTTTGTTGTCCTTGGTAGAGTACTGTGGTGTCATAGCTCACAGCAACTTTAAACTTCAGGGCTCAAGGGATTTTCTTGCCTCAGCCTCCCAAGTAGCTGGGACTATAGGCACCCGTCATAACACCCAGCTATTTTTAGAGATGCTGTAGCTTAGGCTGGTCTTAAACCCATTAGCTCAGGCTGGTCTTGAACCTGTGAGCTCAGGCAATCCACCCACCTTGGCCTCCCAGAGTACCAGGATTATAGGCATGAGCACCTGGCCCTGAATCACTAATTTTTTTTTTTTTTTTTTTT
>NW_003852499.1:6081306-6092293 GCF_000181295.1 Otolemur garnettii
GGCATGAGCCTCCATTCCCAGCTAATTTTTCTATGTTTAATAGAGACAGGGCTTTGCTCTTGCTCAGGCTCAGACTGGCCTTGAATTCCAGCAGTCCTTTTGCTTTGGGCTCCCAAAGTGCTAGGATTATGGGTGGAAGCCACTGCACCCAGCCTTTTTTTTTTTTTGAGACAGAGTCTCACTTACTCTTGGTAGAGTGCTGTGGAATCATAGCTCACAGCAACCTCAAACTCTTGGGCTCAAGAGATTCTCTTGCCTTAGCCCCTAGGGTAGCTGGGGCTACAGGTACCTGCCACAACACCCACCAGCCTATTATTTTTTTCTTTTTGAGACAGGGTCTTACTTTGCTGCCCAGACTGGAGTGAAGTGGCACTGTCATGATACACTGTAGCCTTGAACTCCTGTGCTCAAGTTATCCTCCTGGCTCAGCCTCCCAAGTAGCTGGGATTACAGGTGTTTGCCACCATGCCTGATTTTTCTTTCTTTCTCCTTTTTTTCCCGTGGAGATGGGGTTTTACTCTTTTGCTCAGGCTGCTCTCAAACTGGCCTCAAGTGATCCTCCCACCTCAGTCTTCCAAAGTGCTGGGATTACAGGTGTGAGCAATTGCATTCAGCCATTTTGTGCATGTGTGTGTGTTTGTATGTTTAAAATATATCCACCAGTATAGCTTCATAGTACTCAGAGAGTAAGAAGAGACTTCAGACAGAGAAGATAAGCCTGATGTTTGGGTGTGTGCTGGGCCAGGAGATGCTGGAGGGATCTCCCAGCTCCCTTAAGCTGGGATTTTTGCAAAAGTCACTGGATGCAGCAGGGATTTCCTATCATACACTCTTAAGTAAAAAGACTCAACACTTCTATTCTCTTTCTCAGCACTTACCGAGTACCTACTATGTGCCAGGTGTCTTGTTACTTACGGGAATATAGTGGCACATAAGACATGGTTATTGACCTCAGGTTTTTTTTTTTTTTCCTTTTTGAAACAGCTTTATTATATAATTCACATACCATTCATTCATTTAAAGTGTACAGTTAGTGGTTTTTAGTATACTAAGAGTTGCACAACTCTCCATTTTAGAATGTTTTTATTATGCCAAAAAAGAAACCCTGTACTCAACAGCAGTCACTCCTTTTTCTCCCCAGCCCTAGGCGACTACTCATTTACTTCCCATTTCTGTAGATTTGTTCTCCTGGACATTTCAGATAAATAGAATCATACAATATTTGCCCTTTTGTAACTGGTTTCTTTCACTTGCTGTGATTTTTGTTCAAGATTCATCTATGTGTTAGAATTTCATTCCTTTTATGACTGAGTAATATTCTACTTTAAGGATCTACTACATTGTCTTCATCCATTCAGCAATTGATAGACATTTGGGTTGTTTTTACTTCTTGACTATTTAGAATAATGTTGCTGTGAACATTTATGTGCATGATTCTGTGTAGATGTATGTTTGTATTTCTCTTGCGTGTACACCTAGGCTGACATTGCTGGGTCATGTGGTAACTGTTTAACATTGTGAGATGCTATCAAACTGTTTCCCAGAGTTGCTGCATTATTTTACATTCCTACTAGCAGTGTAGAAGGGCTCCATTTTCTCCACATCCTCACCAACACTTGTTATTATCTGTTCTTATTACAGTCATCCTAGTGGTTATGAAGTGGTATCTCACTTGTGGGTTTGATGTTTTGATTTGCGTTTTCCTAATGGTTAAGGATGTTGAGCATCTTCAGGTATTCAGCCATTTGTATATCTTTTTTAGAGAAATATCTATTAAAATCTTTTGATCATTTAAAAAAATTGGGTTTATTATTGAATTGTGAGTGTTCTCTATATATTCTGGATACAAATTTCTTACCAGATAATTGATTTGTATGGGTCTGTGAGTTGTCTTTACACTCTCCGAATGGTGTCCTGGATGATTTTGAATTTGCAGCATACAGGCTTTTAATTTGCTGGAGTCTGTTCTTGAGTAAACCTAGATTTACATCAGATTTCTCCCCACCCCCCATTTCTGTATTTCAGGTTTTCTGTTTTATTTAACTAATTTCTAGAGCTAGTCTGTAGCAGTCTCAGTCTTCCATACTCAGAACTTCTTATGTTTGGTGACTGTTTCAGCTTTTGGAAACTGAATATCTTGTGAAAGCAGGAGACTAAGTCACAAAACTCTTTAAAATATTTTACTTATTTTGCCACTGATTTATTTATTTATTTATTTTTGAGACAGAGTCTCACTATGTTGCCCTCCTCGGTAGAATGCCATGACATCACAGCTCACAGA
Source organism: Otolemur garnettii (assembly GCF_000181295.1). Taxonomy (NCBI): domain Eukaryota; kingdom Metazoa; phylum Chordata; class Mammalia; order Primates; family Galagidae; genus Otolemur; species Otolemur garnettii. The sequence goes on from NW_003852499.1 coordinate 6,083,588, forward strand.
AGCCTCCAACTCTTGGGCTTAAGCGATTCTCTTGCCTCAGCCTCCCAAGTAGCTGGGACTACAGGCGCCCACCACAACACCCAGCTATTTTTTTTTGTAGTTGTCATTGTTGTTTTGCAGGTCCAGGCTGGGTATGAACCCACAGCCCTGGTATATGTGGCCGGCGCCCTAACCACTAAGTTATGAGTGCTGAGCCTTTGCTACTGATTTAAAGAAAAAAAAAAAAAAAAGGCCAGGTGTGGTGGCTCATGCCTGTAATCCCAGCACTCTGGGAGGCTGAGGTGATAGGATTGCTTGAGGCCAGGCATTGGAAACCAACATTGAAAACCTCATCTCTATAAAAAATATTTTAAAAAATTAGCTAGGCATAGTGGCAAGCATCTGTAATCCCAGTTACTTGGGAGGCTTAAACAGGAGGATAACTTGAGCCTAGCCTAGGAGTTGGGGACTTTAGTAAGCTATGCTGGTCCCATGGCATACTGGGTGACAGAGCAAGACACCGTCTCAAAAACAAAAATAACCTGTAAACCAATTACTATTTGAACAGGTTGATTGGGGGCCCGTCTTCTGGGACTAGCTGGAGGTTAGATACAAGTGTATAGAGGTGGTATTTAAGCATGGGCCAGGAACATGGGGTGGCGGTGTTTCCCATTATAATCTAACTCCCTTGTATTATCTAACGAGAGTTTGAGTTTTATTTACTCTAGTATAAAACATGGAATTTAATAACAAGAAGTGAATCTGGGCTATGTGGCTGAGTTACCAGAATGAAAAACTTTAACTACCTCCTACCCGGATCCCTACAACATATTTTTAGCTGTTCACCTTCTCTGCATGTTGTTCAGACAAGATTAAAAAGAAATAAAACATATAACTTAACTAATAACGTTTTGTTGACTGTCTTAGTGCTACGTCTTTGAGCCATATAGCAATTCTTTTTTTTTTTTTTTTTAAGATAGAGACTTACCATGTTACCCTTGGTAGAGTACTGTCACGTCACAGCTCACAGCAACCTCAAACTCTTGGGCTTAAGTGATTCTCTTGCCTCAGCCTCCCAAGTAGCTGGGACTACAGGCACCTGCCACAACTCCTGGCTAGTTTTGTGTTGCAGTTGTCATTGTTGTTTAGCTGGCCTGGGCTGGATTCGAACCTGCCAGCCTTGGTGTATATGGCCGGCACCCTACCCGCTGAGCCACAGGCCCTGCCCATGCATAGCAATTCTGTGTCCCACAGTTGGGAGAGTAAGCTCAGGAGGGTGTTTGGGATGGTCTGCTTTTCTGGGGTGGTGTAGCTCACTTCCAGGTGGGACTGCTGAGTTCTCTCCTTGGGGACATACTTAGGATGACTTGCACATGTGCTGTTTCAGAGCCTTGTTTGTTCTGTATCCTTTTTAGCTCTGTTTATCAGGTATTTCCATTTCTAAATTGGGGTAAGTGAAGGTATTGTATTTTTTCTATGTATGGAATCTGAGTGAGTATAAATTGTGTAGCTGGGGACTGAGAGTCAGGTGTGAAAATAAAAACATGGAATGGAAAGGAAAACTGGGTAAGGAACAGTGGAGAATCTGACAAGTTTTATCTTTCCAAGCACAGGAAAGTCATGGGAATTTATTAGATAGAAAGTGGATCTAGCACAGTATAAGAAAATATTTTAAATTTCCAGGGCTCGGCCCCCATAGCTAAGTGGTTAGGGTGCCGGCCACATGCAGTGAGGCTGGTGGGTTTGAACCAGTCCCAGGCCTGCTAAACAAACAAACAAAATAGCCGGGTGTTGTAGCAGGCTCCTGTAGTCCCAGCTACTAGGGAGGCTGAGGCAAGAGAATCGCTTGAGCCCAGGAGTTTGAGGTTGCTGTGAGCTATGAATTTGTAGCACTCTACCGAGGATGACAAAATGAGACTGTCTCAGTAAAAAAAAAAAAAAATTCCAGGTTTATTCATTGTTAGACATAAGCCATCAAAATCCTTGAATGACTTTCCAATGAGTATAATTTTGAACTGAAGCACATTCCTATTCCCATTTTGAATGGAGCTGCCTCTGATCCAGTAGACATCGGTTCTCAACTTGTATGTTGTGACCCACAGGAACTGTATTAAAGGGTGGTGGCATTAGGAAGGTTGAGAACCACTGCAGTAGAGGATCGTGGGTGATAGTGGCTTTTTGGATTGTTTTGGCCTTTTTTTCTGCAGAACTTAGAATCATTTCCTTATGGTTTTGTGATATCAAGGCCAGCCTGAAACTGACAATTCTTTCAAAGAAGTTACTCTTGAATTGTTTTGGGACCTGTGCTACTCTGGCTCTGTGATGTTCTTGGGAGACACGTTTCTATGTTTAAAGGTGGATGTGATGTGGTTCAGTGTGGCGGCTCCACAGTCAGGCTGCTGGAGTTCAGCTCCATCTTCTTCTATCCCTTAGGAATTAGATGACCTTGAATAAGTGACCAGATTTCTGTTTCTTCATCTGTACAATGTGGATAATAACACCTATCTCACAAGGTTATTGTGAGGATTAAATGCAGTCTTGTAAGTAAGTTCAAAAGAACAGCATGCAAAATAGTGCCTGTCATGGTAGTAAATACACGTTAAGTGTTAGGTGCTACTCCTACTGTTGTGAAATAAAATATTAATTTGGACACAGCTCTTGTTAATGAAGTGAATAATCAGTTTGGGCAGCAGTATTTTTTATAAGGCCTGAGGTTTGGAAATAACAGCAATATTGATAATTCCCCTTCATCGAGTGCCTTCTATGTGTTGGGGCCTGTGACTTGGGTGCTACCATGAATTGTCTCATTGAATTTTCACAGCTCTCATGCACGGCCTGCTTTGTCAGCACTACTGAGGTATGTGTCAGACAGCTGCTTGCTTGTAGAGCTGGTCTTCTCACACACCTCTCAGGGCTGGGCATTCCTCTGTGCTACCTGGTCACTTTGTCTGTTCACCTTGGGAGTCACTGTGACAAGAAAGTTGATCTTTGCCCTGAACCTGTACTTTTGGCTACTCACATAAACCAAGGCCCAGAGGGAGGTAAAATTTCCGACCTTAAACCTTTTTCTGAGTGAGTTTAGTCTTTTCTATTGTCATAATTAGGAAGAGGACTTGCTCGGGGAGGGGACTTGTCCTTTAGCAGGGGCCCACGATCACCTGTTTCTAAGATCCTCTTTGCATGCCCAGGCAGATACCTGCTCTTGTGTGGCCCCCAAACCCCCCAGGATGGGGATGTGGCTGGAAGGGGTGGTTCATGGCTGTTAGTGGCACCTCCTGCCTCGCCCTCCACTATCAGGATGTAGGCTATGTCTCACTCCATCTGTGCCTCACACTGTGAGTGCAGGGTCTAGGACCATCCCTTGGGAAGGAACATGTGTTCATTTGTGTATTCTATACACCCTTATCAAATATATGATTTACAAAAATCTTCTCCCGTTTGACCGGTCCTCTTCACTTTGCTGATGGTGCCCTTTGAAACACAACATTCCCTCTTGCCACTCCTCCCTCCCCTTTCCACCCCACCCCACCCCCGCCTGTTTTCCCATATGGTAAGGCTTGGCAAGCACTGGGATGCCTCAAGATGTGAGCCAAGAGGGTGGCAGCAACCCTTCCACCCCATGCACAGGCTTCCCTTCTCTTTTTTACTCCCACCCAGTCAATTAAGGTGGGGCAACTCACCCCACAGAAGAATAAGAGTAAAGACTCACAGTAAGTAGGCTTGCGGTCATAGTGGAGCTCTGCCTCGAAGAACTGGGGACTGTAGAGCATGGCCAAGTGCCTGGTGCATGATATGGGCAGCCCAGGTGAGCATGAACACTGCAGACATGGCACGCCTGGCACACACGGGGGCCTGACAGCAGGTCTGTGTGGCAATGTGTGGGCTGCTGGGCTTTGGGGACTGTTAGTGCCAAAGACTACATACACAGACGGGTCAGGTTACAGTTGCTGTGGGAACTGTGACCTTTGAATTTCCTGGCTTATGCCTGGAATTTTAGTTGCATAATACTACAGCAACTTAGATTTTTTCCCTCTTGTCTCCCTCTTCCTTGGTATTTAATTTTTTATCCCAGTGAATGAGATCTATAGCTTTCTGCCCTCCTCTTTTGTGGCAGATAGTCTCGCTGGCTTCCCCTCTCAGCTTCCCCAAAGGGTGCCCACTAAGAGACCAGCCCGGGGCCCTGGCCTTTGGCAGTTTTCCTTTTGTATCCAAGCAAGGCCTGGAGGAGGGGGTGGGCTGCCCTGGAGAGGGACTGCTGTATGTTTTAGGGTGGGCTGAACTGTTCTGTTCTGAGCTCTCCCATTGCTCCTTGCTGTTTCTGCTTGTGTATCTCTGTTTATACTGTTCTTCATGCCTGGAGCACCCTCCCCAGGTGGCTTACTTAGCTGAATTCTCCCCAGATTTAAGTTTTCCCTCTGTAGGTAACCTGTTGTCACCACTTTACCCTGGAATTATTTCCCCTCCAATGAACTGCATGACATCAACATTTCATTTGGCATTTAATCAGAAATGCCTTAGGATGTATATTTTCTGTCTTTTTTTTTGAGACAGAGTTTCCCTCAGTTGCCCTGGGATAGAGTGCCATGGCATCATAACTCATAGCAACCTTAAACTCTTGGGCTCAAGTGAGTCTCTTGCCTCAGCCTCCTGAGTAGCTGGGACTACAGGCGCCTACCACAGTGCCAGCTAGGAGAAATGCAGAGTTTAGAATCTTTCTTTGCTAAGGCCTCTTAGGCAAGTCAGTTATGTGTGCTTCTCCTGTCTTAAAGAGGACTTAGTATCAACTTTCCCTATGTACTTGGAGATACTAAGACTTGCCTGTGAAAATGTTTCAGTAGAGAACCTGAAGGGCCTAGAGAACCTGAGGGGCCTATTTTTTTTAGAAATGGGGTCTTGCTCTTGCTCAAGCTGGTCTTGAACTCCTGATCTCAGACAATCTAACCTATCTTGGCCTATCAGATGCTAGGACTACAGGACACCATGCCTGGCCCAGGATGTATGTTTTCATGTCTCAAACTTTTTATTCTGGGAGGATGTAGGGAGGGATAGTCTGTTATCTTTTTCTACAAACCGGATTATAAGATTCTTGAAAGCCAAGATTTTAAGTCATTGCCTTGCTTATTAAATAGTTACTGGTTTATATTTGATTTGATGAATTGAGTATGTTTTCTTTTTTCTTATTTGTCTAGTCTTTCATCAGCGATGAGTATATATTTTCTTAGTGTCTGCCTTGAGGAAGGCATTGGGCTTGGGAGCTATAAAGGCCTTTGGGGACTAGACGGCCTACACATCCATTCTTTCCTGGGGCCCGGGCTGCCTTCTGCCCCTGCAGCAAGCTCTCCCTTCTACTAGGTACCATCCTTTGGTACCGTCCTTTGGCAAAATACTACTTTCTATCCACCTAAGCTGAGGGATTCCTTCAGACAGTTTCTCTTTTCTGCTGTTCTTTTTGTCACAGTACATACGTAGGAACTTATTTGTCTGTGTATGCATTGACATTTTTATACAAATGGCTGTGTCCATCACTGTGCTTCTATTTCCAGAGCTCCAGAGACATGGGAGTTTCGTGCACATTTAATTAATTTATTTATTTGAGACAGAGTCTCACTTTGCCACCCTTGGTAGAGTGTGGTGGCATCATAGCTCATAGCAACCTCAAACTCTTGGGGCTTAAGGGATTCTCTTGCCTCAGTCTCCCAAGTAGCTGGGACCACAGGTGCCTGCCACAATGCCTGGCTATTTTTTTAGAGATGGTGTCTTGCTCTGGCTTAGGCTGGTCTTGAGCTCATGAGCTCAGGCAGTGCACCTGCCTTGGCCTTGCAGAGTGCTAGGATTACAGGCATGAGCCACTGCGCCTGGCCTTGTGCACATTTTATGCTCAGACCCAACACAATCCCTGGTACCTGGTAGACTCACAGTATCAGGGATGTCCAGCCTGTAGCCTGTGGGCCACATACCAATTATTTGAGGACTGTTTTGCTTATCTGTGATGTCAGATATAATGAAAAGTACGCACAGAGTTTTTTTTGCTCTTCAGGTTTTGTTAGTGTTCATGTTTTTAATGTGTGGGCCAAGATGACTCTTCTTCCAGTGTGTAGCAGAGAGAAAAGAAGGTTGGCTACCCCTGTGAGTAGATGGTAAATGAATGAGTGTTCTTGTAGAAACATATGTACTTTTCTCTACGGGACGAGAAAGAGACATGAAATGACTAGTGATTTATCCTGTGCAGGTCATGCTGCTGTGGTTGGTCTGGAACAGACAGGCTCTGTGGAACCACCTGGCATCCCTCCTCAGATAAACATTGGCACTCCTTTGATCTAGGCAAAATGCATGTGTTTTTTTCTTTCCTTCTTTCTTGCCTTCTTTATTCCCTTTTTGGCTTATATTAGAAATGATTTAAGGCATCCTAGGCTCTTGATCTGAGAGGACGGTGAAGCAGGACTATTACTCTAGTCTGTGGAATTCTAGACACTAATTTTGGGACTTTTGGTATAGTCATTTTTTCCCTAAACTCTCAGAATCATTTTTGAGAAGATGTTTTGTTTTTGGCCAGAACAGCTAGGAGAAATGCAGGGTTTAGAATCTTTCTTTGCTAAGGCCTCTTAGGCAAGTCAGTTATGTGTGCTTCTCTTGTCTTTTAAAGAGGACTTAGTATCAACTTTCCCTATGTACTTGGGGATACTAAGACTTGCCTGTGAAAATGTTTCAGTAGAGAACCTGAAGGGCCTAGTGAAGTCATCTACAAAAGCACAGGGAGCTCGTCAGAGAAGAAAGAGGTGCTCTGGGAAGTCGGCGTATAATAATTAATCAGACCTTCCTTTGGTTGGTCCACTTCTCTGCCCTAGGTTTGCCTTTGGCTGCTGCTTGGCCTGCCAGAATTAGCATACGGAAAGTAACTGGGCCATCACTCCCAGTCCTCCTGGCACATTGGCACGGGCTGAGCCACTGTTTGCAGTGAGGAGTCGCAGGCAACAGGGGCAGCAACAGTCTCTCTGAGTGAGCACGCTGTCACAGGTGTCGCAGGGTCCCTCTGGGGGCTCTCACCACTGCCCCTTCTTTGGGCATGCATGGCATTTTTAGCTACCCTTGACAACCACTTTTCTCCTTCGCTGGCCCCCAGGTGGGTTCTAAATCTTTCAATCTGTCCCTGAGTGAACAGTTAACCAGCTGTGGAGCCCACACTTGGGGAAGGTCTTCCTTCTCCACTCTAGGTCCTATTGGTTGGAGACCCCTTTGGGAGTCAGATAAATAAGTCTCATCTCTGCAGTCAGATGTATGTCCATTTTATTATAGTGGCAGGTCATCTTATGTACTTTTAAGTTTTAGTTTTCACTGAATTTTAGATTTAAACATCCAAATTCAGGAACTCAATTTTGGTAATCTCCTCCTTATCGCCTATTTGTCTTTGTTCCATCCCCTGATGTCTGACATATTCCTGGCATGTAATATGTGTAATAGGTGCTTTAAACAGTCCTGAAATTGGTTCAAGTCTTTCCAAACCATATAAATTAGCAGGACATAAGAAAATGTAGAAAACATTTTATTTGTTGTATCTTCCTTGTTCCTCTTTCTCTTGTCCTCTCAGCATCCCACCCGTTAACAGACAGTGTTTCCTAAACTGTGGCCCCTGAGCGATTAAAATGTCCTCTGGAGAAAATTAAAGAATCTTCTTAATAATATAAATGATTGAGGGTTTTTTTTGCAGTTTTGGCTGGGCTTGAACTCACCACCCCACTATATGGGGCCGGCACCCTTCTCCTTGAGCCACAGGTGCTGCCCCTATAAATGATGGAACTTTATAGATTTTTGTAGTGTGTAGGGGAGGAGAATTTTGTTTATAAAACTTTAAAAACCAGGGGCCGGGCTCAGTGGCTCATGCCTGTACTCCTAGCACTTGGGAGGCTGAGGTGGGTAGATTGCTCATGGGTTTCAGACCAGTCTGAGCCAGAGTGAGACCCCATCTCAAAAAATAGCAGGGTGTTGTGGCAGTCGCCTATAGTCCCAGCTACTTGGAAGGCTGAGGCAAGAGAATTGCTTAAGCCCAAAATTTTGAAGTTGCTATGAGCTATGACAACACAGCACTCTATTGAAGGTGACAAAGTGAGACTCTGTCTCAAAGAAGAAAAAAAACTTTAAAAACCCGATCCTTTTCTGCAACAGTTAATTTACCTGTGTGGCCATTTATTTGTGAGTAAAAAATATAAATTTATCTAAAATGTTGAATTCATAGTTTTTGATCACTAGGAATTTTTAAAATTTGTCATCCCATACAAAGTTTAGATTACTAAATGCACCTAACACTTCTTGTGCTCCTTTAGTATTCTTTTCATTAATTTTTTGTTTAAAACTGTTTTGGTAGTCAAATGTGTTTGAGGAGGCCGGATGTGGTGATTCATGCCTGTAATCCCAGCACTCTCGTTGGCTGAGACAGGTGGATTGCCTGAGCTCACGAGTTCGAGACCAGCCTGAGCTGGAGCGAGAACCCCCGTATCTAAACAACAGCGGGGCGTTGTGGCAGGTGCCTGTAGTCCCAGCTACTTGGGAGGCTGAGCCTAGAGGATCACTTGAGCCCAGGAATCTGAAGTTGCTGTGAACTCTGACACCATGGCTCTCTACCAGGGAGATAACAAAGTGAGACTCTATGTCAAAAAAAAAAAAAAAATGTGTTTGAGGAATCAGCTGGCCTGAGGGGTGGAGCTAGTTTCACCATTAAGACTGCTTTGTGGG
>NW_003852499.1:6094081-6106504 GCF_000181295.1 Otolemur garnettii
GGCACCCTACTCCTTTGAGCCACAGGCACCACCCCTTGGATCCTATTTTTCCTGTTCCACTACCCATTCCACTCTAATATTTTTTTTCTTGAACTCTTGCTTGCTTCTTCCTTTGTCTAGTTTTTATAGATAATCCCTAACCTCCAATAATTTCCCACCAATTAACTGCAGCTACTTACTTAGCTCCAGCTTCATGTTCAGCAAGACTTAGGCTAGGCTGTGGGCAGATACATAATTATTGAAATAATTATTTCTTGAGCATTTACGCTAGGCATTGTGGAAGGTGCTTTAGAAGTGCATTCCATTATTTACTTCTTAGAAATACCCTGTAAAGTAGGTACTGTTTTTATTGCCATTGACAGGTGAGTTAACTAGAAATTGGACAGCTAAGTGTGTGGCAGTCAGGATTCAGTCTTAGTCTCAGTCTGACTCCCAAGCCCTCTGTAGTCCTCTAGTATCCCCATCTCCTGAGGATAGGGCATGGTTCTTCCCCTGGAGAATTTTCCACTGGGGAAACAGAAACAATGGCAAACAATACTGTTTAGATGTGAGTAACTATTACATTGTTTGCAACTGCAAAGGAGCTCAGAAAGGCCTAGAGGAGGTAGGGTGCTCTGTAAAGGGGACAGGTCTTAGGTTTCTGAAGTAGAGATGGCTGGAAAAGGAGGAGCACTCAAGTGGGGAGATACCCACACCAAGACCGGGGGAGGAATTGTGGGGGTGCTGGCTGGCCAGATTGGAGGGCTGGTATCTAAGGGAAATTAGAATGAGGTTGGGTAACTAGAGTCAGGGGGACTTGAAATCAGGCAGGAGAGATGAAGCAGTAGATAATAAATATGTATGTTTTTAAAGCAGGATGTGATACTATAAAATTTCTGTTAAAGAGTGACGAAGTTGGCAGTAGATAGCAGATTTCTCAAGGCAGGATGGTTGCCCTCAGACTCTCCTGTCTGATTCTCTTTCTTTCCCTCCTGTGTACTCCTGGGACACAGTGTTGTTACTTCTAGTGGTGGGAACAGCTGTTTGTATAGAGATCCCATTTTCATTGATCCAACCACCCTGGAGTGTGGTAAAATGAAAAAGGACAGGTAATAGAGATCAGACACAGATTTTTTTCTTTTCTTTTCTTTTTTTTTTTGAGACAGAGTTTCACTTAGTTGCCCTTGGTAGAGTACTGAGGTGTCATAGCTCACAGCAACCTCAAACTCTTGGGCTTAAGCCATTCTCTTGTCTTAGTCTCCTGAGTAGTTGGGACTATAGGCACCTGCCACAATGCCCGGCTATTTTTGAAGTCGAGGTTTCTTGCTGGCTTGAGCTTGTGAGCGCTCAGGCAGTCCATCCGCCTCAGCCTCCCAGAGTGCTAGGATTACAGGCATGAGCCGCCTCACCCAGCCAAGAGACAGATTTTTGACTTGCTGGCTCTGTATCTTATTAGCTGGACAAATTATCTAACTTTTCTTAATTCTTGTTTCCTCCTTCATCTGTAATTTGCTGATAACTGTAACTACTTTTACAGTTGTTTCTGGATTAAGGTGATAGCAGATAGAAGTATAGAGGCTGTTTTGTCTTAGTAGTTCCAGACTTCTTGGGGTCAAGTTTCAGCTGTATCACTTACTGTGTGACTTTAGGTAAGTTACTTAACCTTTCTGTTTTCTTTTCCTTATCTGCAAAATCAAGTTGGTAATTATACCTAACTCACAAGGAGAAATAGTATCTTCAAAAATGCCTGATGCGGCTCGGCGCCTGTGGCTCAAGCGGCTGAGACGCCAGCCACATACACCTAGGGTGGCGGGTTCGAGTCCCCAGCCCGGGCCCGCCAAACAACAATGATGTCTGCAACCAAAAAATGGCCAGGCGTTGTGGCGGGTGCCTGTGGTCCCAGCTACTTGGGAGGCTGAGACAGGAGACTCGCTTGAGCCCAGGACATGGAGGTTGCTGTGAGCGTGATGCCATGGCACTCTACCCAGGGGGACAGCTTGAGGCTCCGTCTCCAAAAAAAAATGCCTAATGCATAGTAGTAAGTGATTAATAAAGCATAAATGTAATTATTACTAGTATCATCATCATCATCAATATTATCACGGTGTGTGGTATGGAATAAGTGCTTTCTTTAAGGTAGGAGACCAAAAATAAAGCCTTTCAAATGTGTGGTAGGAAACTAACTCAGATCACTGTGTGAAAATGATATGCTCTCAGTGCTTCTCTTAAGCACTGAAATTATAACCACTTTGTACCAGTTCCAGGATCTTTTTAGAGATTCCAGGTATTACCGAAATCCTTTAAAAAGTCAGCTATTGTTTCTTAATTTATAAGAATTCTTCCAATCACATCTTAGACACAGAAATAGTTCCTTTTTTTTTTTTTTTAAATAAAAGTGGGGAGGGAAAGGAGAGAGGAGAATTCATGAGTTTCTTTGGGCTGCAGTTTTCTCCTTCTGTGACAGGACTTCTTCTCATACTGGGTGGGAAACTGCTACCTAGGTGGGGCCACACTGTACCAAGGCCTCCATAGGGAGCCCTGCATTTGCTCTGTGCCTCTGTGGCTATCGTGCCTCTATTTTGGAGTATTTGCCTTCCCCTATTCTCAGACCTAGGCTAGCCATGTTTAGTTTTAGCAGTGCAGTTACTTTCAATAGCCAAGACCAGTGCTTGTGGATACTGCTTCTAAAATCCTCCAGCCCCTTGTTCTTGAACCAGCTGTATGTGGAGTCTTAAGTTTGACTGTAGAGCAATTCTTTTTTTTTTTTAAACACAGATCATTGAACCTTGTCCTTTGTAGATGAAGTGAGAGTTGCAGTCTAAGGACTGGCTCATACCAGAAACCAGCTGGTTTTAAATTGCTGCAGATCTTTAAAGGGACAGCTCATTTGTGGACCAAATTTCATACCTGCCGAACCTCATGGTCTGGAGGGTTCTAAGTGTGCGCTGTGACAGCGTGGAGGCAAGCTATAGCTGGCAGAAGTGCGTGAGTTTGATCGTAAGTCTTTGGTCTCAGGTACTGCTAAGATTCTGTAGAGCTAATCCCTTTGACATGCCCCCTACCCTATCCCTACCGAGTTATGGTTGGTATATGTGTGGACTTGTGCTGTGTGTGGAGATGATGGACAAAACCCAAAGGCACGCATAAGTCATGTGGGCAGACCATTGAAAGAAGTAAAGACTCAACGTTTGGGGGCTCCTGGCATTGCCATTGGTGTCCTCTGTGGATCAATGTCCTTAGCAAGCATGGGCTTTGCATATTTGGCCTCAACCATGTACAATAAAAATGTGATAGGAAGGAAGGGCCGGGTGCTCCAGAGCCCAGTGATAGAGGTTAGTGGCAGGCTGGCCTTGCTCCAGCTTTGCTCTTTGATTTCCCGCTTGAGCTGAGGAGGAGAGCCTGATTTCTTCATTCTTGTTAGAACATGGAATTCCAGTTCCAGTAGTGACACCATTTTGAGCCCTCTGTTTATAATGTCTTGTGGGCTGGGGTTAGGAAGCACACTGACCTCTGTCTATCTTCAGGGAAGATTTGGAAGTCTCTATCGGTACCTTCATTGTTACTGCCATTGCATTAAAAAATGCACGGTGGTCGGCTGGGCATGGTGGCTCACTCCTATAATCCTAAAACTCTGGGTGGATTGCCTGAGATCACAGGTTGGAGGCCAGCCTCAGTCAGAGCAAGACCTTGTCCCTAAAAAAATAGCTGGGTGTTGTGGGAGGCATCTATAGTCTAGCTACTTGGTAGGCTGAAGCAAGAGAATTGCTTAAGCCCAAGATTTGAGGTTGCTGTGAGCTGTGATGCCACGGCATTTTACCAAGGGTGACAAAGTGAGAGTCTGACTCAAGAAAAAAACAAATCCATGATCGTCTCAGATTTTACTATGTACTGTAATTGGGATGTGTGTAGGGACCGTGTCCTTAAAGAATGTCCCTGGAACCTTGTGCATGTTTGATCTGAGCTAGTTGATCAGTGGGTAAAGTTCCCACTTGCCTAGAGCCAGGAGCACCTTACCTTGCAAACCTTCTCAGCCTATGGTATTGATTTAGGTGTGGATTAGGAGGCGACACAGTGGAAGTGACTTTCCTGGTTCTCTCAGTCCAAGTGGCTGCCCTGTTGTCAGTGGAGTCTAACTATACTCCCTCGCCAAGTTTGTGGTGACTCCGTGGCTTATAGGGCATTTGACAGGGGTTGGGTAGGGTCAATGCAAGGTCTCCGCACAGTGCCAAGGTGTATCAGATATGCTTTGTGAATCTCTGCCCACTGTCCTCTGTGCTTGGCCATAGCAGGGTAAGGAGTGGGCGAAGTACGCCCACCCCGTGTTAACTACTGTCTTTCCACACTGCTTAGGAGCTAGAGATCGTCACATCCTTCCTCCACATTTATATAAAACCTCGGGAACAAAATCATTGTCATTGAGACTGTCATCTCATGCATGGGTGTCCCCAAGAGAATCTTCCTTTATAAACATTCAGCATCTAGGAAAGGTGTAGATAAAATTACATCATTGATTGAAGTATAGAAGTGTTTGTCACCTTTCTTCTCCTGAACTGGATACAGAAAATAAGTGAATAAAATCAGCAGTTTGTTTATATACTCTGTGTATCTAATATGGTTTGTTATTTCTGTCTTCAGAATATTTTGGTAACTGCTTATCCCCAGCATCTAAAACTGTATCTGTTATAATCGGTGCTCGGAATTTGTTCAATGACTTTCCTTTTTTAAATTTTGGTTTCCATTGTCACAGCTGTAATCTGGTCCCCCTTCATCTCATGCTCAGGTGATCATCCAAGCCTCCTGGATGTGGTCTGACTGCAGTTGTAGCTTCCTCAATCCCTCCCTCCTGACTGTGGTTGAGCCTGTTGCTGCTTTTAAGCCTCCTGTCCCTTTCCTGTCTTTGCCTCCTTTTGAATCCTTTCTTCTATGGATCTTATAGTTTGTCTCCATTTAAATGTCCAGGAAATAGGCCAGGGGATTTGGCCAGGAACTGAAATCCCAGACAGTAGGTTTTCAAAGATAAGTCTCATGGTCCTGCAGAGCCGCCTTGCTATTGGGAAGGTGAGGTGGTGCTGAAGAGCAGCTGCAGGTGGCCCAGGCATTGGAGCAGGTAGTGGCAGAAGGGCTGTAGGCTGAGGGGCTGGAGCCTGCCTTTGAAGGGAAGCTGGCTCCAGAATAGCTAGGGGCAGGCATAGCCACAGGGCAGGTTTGGGGTGCAGACCCCCCAGCCTCTCGCTTTCCTCCGGTTGCCCCCTGTTCTCTCATCCCCATCTTGGATTTGGGCTACCCCTTGCCACACTGGAGATATATTATTGCCTCTTTAGTGGATCAAGGGCGTCTGCTGTATGGGAAGGAAACTCCAGGAATTGGTGCGCATGCTTTGTTGGGAGCTCCATGGACCTGTTTGGACTTATTCAGGATTAATTGGGAGGTCCAGCAGGGCAAATGGGTGGTTGTCCAGACCTCTGCAGTGGTTCCTCATTGCACTCCATGAAGCTAAAGCCCTCGTGGAGCCCCACAGAGTCCCATGAGGTTGCCTTGTTCCCCACCTTGCTGAGCCACCTTAACTACCCTTTCTCTTGTTGAGCATGTGCTCTTCCCATGCCCCTACTTCGTCCTGAAACTTGTCCCTTCATCTCTGCTCCCCCTTGCCACCCTGGGCAACAGTGCAGCCCCTTCCTAGCATACCTAGCACTTCCCGTTCTCCTCTCTTGGTTTTCTGCCATAGATGTTTTCTCTTTATATGTCAGGGCTCTCTTTATATGTGTGCTGTCTCCCCTCACTAGAGGGCAGGAATTTTCATGGCCACCTCTTTGTAAAATTTTGTTATTATGCTCTAGGAGCCAGTTTATGGGGAACACACATGTACACATACACACTCTGAAGACACACACAAACACAGCAGTAAGATGTGCATTGTTGTCCTGGTGAGCTCACTGCCTGGTGCAGAGCACCTACCAACTGTGCTGAAAGATGGGCAACCTACTGTGGGATTGGGAGAACTCATGCACTGGGAAGGCGGGCGATCACCTCAGTCCTGGCAGTGAAGATGACTTCTCCCAACCATTCTGTTGTTCTTAGGGCACATTTTGTCTTCATCTCTCTCTGCCCAGGAGGCTGAGAGAGAAACTTCCTGTTGCTAATCAGTCAGTCAACAAATAATAAATATTTTTTGTATACAGTGTACACTTACAGGCATTGGAACATTGCTGGATCTTAAAGGCAGGGAAGCTATCATGAATTTTTTTTTTTTTTTTTTTTTGGAGACTCTGTCCCCCTTGGTAGAGTGCTGTGGCATCACAGCTCACAGCAACCTTAAACTCTTGCATCAGCCTCCTAAGTAGCTGGGACTACAGGCACCCACCACAATGCCTGACTATTTTTTTTTTAAATTATAGTTGTTGTTTAGCAGACTCAGGCTGGTGTATGCCAGCCCTGGTGTATGTGGCTGGCGCTGTAACCACTGAGCTACGGGCACCGAGCCTATCATGAATTTTTTCATTTTCATGTCAAATGAATCTGATTCCTTCACTCTTGCCTTATAAGGTTTGTCATCCATCCTGTTGATCTTTTCTTTTTCTATGCCTTTTCTAGTCCCCCTGCCTCCTTTATTTATTTATCTTTTATTTTTCTGCCCCATAAGATTCTGTCCCTATGAGGAAGGAGGAGTATTTATTTCCTTAACCTATCTAATTTTTTACTAGTAAAAATAATCCTGCCTTCTCCCCTACTTACTCCTTCTTCAGTTGTAGGGAATCATCATTATAAATCACTGCTAATGCTGGCTGCATTTAAAACCATACCTCAATATAAAACAGGCCCTGAGAACAGAACCACTACCTCTTAAGCACCTTCTTGCGGTTAGTTCTGGCCTTGCTAGGTGCTGGTGGTGTACTTTACTCCATGGATGGACAGTTCAGTTTGACCTGCTGAGGATTCTCTCTGGCTTTTGGGATGGAGAAGCAAGTCTGTTCTACCTTTAACAGGGGATGAGGCTGATGCTAAGAGGTCAGGCTGATGGAGACACCTTAGGCTGGAAGACAGAACCCAGCTGTAGCTCTGTTTTCTTCTGTAACTGCTTCTAGCCGTTATCATCTTCACCACTACATGGAGTGAGGCCAACTTAGTCTCTTGACCAGGCGTCCTCAAACTACGGTCTGTGGGCCACACGCAGCCCGCTTAGGATATTTATCCTGTTCTGCTTAGCAGCTGACTCATCCCAGGGCCCACATTCCGACCCTCCAGTGGTCTGAGGGACAGTGAACTGGCCCCCTGTTTAAAAAGTTTGAGGACCCCAACTCTAGACTGTTAGGTATTTACTTTTTAGGGAACTTCTAGAACACGTTAGTAGTAGGGCCTAAAATGATCCTACTGAGGATGAGTTAAGTAGGTCGGGAAGTTTGTTAAGGTTTTGTTGAGAGAGCTTGGAGTTTGCATCATTTTTTAAATAATTGATAAATAAAATGCATAGGTTGATACCATACAGGGACCACTTAGGAGATCATCAAATCATGCTGCCTCACTTGGTGAGCTTATCCTACGACTTTAGTTATGGGTAATATGGAATATTTAATGTTTTAGAGATGAGTCTTCCTTGCCCTTAACTGCCTGAGAAAAGCTCTGCTCTTTTCTTAGTAGCAGGGCTTTAAACTTAAGAAACTCCAGGCAAAGCTGTTTTCTGTAAGCAGGACAAGCTGCTGTAGTAGAGTTCTATTCAGTTGCCATGTAAAACTGTATACCGTGTTTTTGCTTTTAGAGCTTCCTTTAGTAAATAAAGCTCTCTGTTCTGGTTATTATGTCAATTTGGGTTAGTTTTAGTTGCAAATTGCAAAATATAGCTTAAACATGAAAGATTTTCTGTAAAAGAAGCTTAAGAGATGGGAAGCTCTGACAACTCCGTGGTCAGGAGTTTTCCTCCCTCCTTCTGTCTAGAAGAATGGAAGTCGTGGCCCTTTAGCGGCAGCCTGGTAGTTAGATGGTCCACTCTATGGATTGACAGGTAAGAGTTTATCTTGACCTAACTCTGCTATCCCTAGCACATGGTTTCCATCACTGAGGGTTAGCCTCATGGTCAAATATGGCTGATGGAGCTCAGCCATCTTATTTCTGGTTCCAGGGAAAACACAAAAGAAACGAAATGAAGAGATAGACAAAAAGTTGCTCTCCCATGTGAGAGGCTCCTTTAAAGGAGTCTTTCTGAAAGGCCTACATACTTTGCTTGTATCTTACTAGCTGGAACCAAAAAACATGGTCAGAGATAGCTTCAAGGAAGGCTGGGAAATATTGGTTTTCTGGGTACATTACTGGCTTTAATAAATGCTACTTATAAGAAAGAGGTCTTTCCAAAAGTGCTGTAGTTAGTGTGTGTGTTATAATCACTCTGTGCTTCTTCCCATCCTGTTTCCTTTGGACATTGAGAGATCACTGGGCACAGTGGCTGGCTGCCCTTGCATCTTTCATTATTCTTGTCTCTGGGCTAAATCATATTCCAGCTCTGGGGGTGAGAGTGCATGTATTCCGGTGGCTAAGAGTCTTAGTCAACAACAGAGGCAGTGTAGGCCTGGGCTGACCTGTGGAAGGGTGCTATCACTAGGTCTGGGGGCTTTTCCTCCCCACTTCCTTCTGAATCCTGTTTAAAGGTGGTGATCTTGATATGTGGCTTGGTACTTAGCTTACTATTGCAGGGCCAGAGGAGTGGGTTCTAGATCTGTATGTGGCAGGCACCTCTGACCAAGTTGCATTCAGCCCGAGAAGGCATAAATAAGTCTATGTGTGTGTTTATGTCCCCTCTCTGCAGCTGTCTTCTGCAGCTCCATCTCCTATGACATCAGGAGTTTTTTCCAAAGGACACTCTCTTACGAGTCTCCTTTTCCTGCCCATTTTCTTCCTTTGTGCACATAAACATTCACAAACAGCACTTCATGGTACAAGATTTCAGTTTATGACTTAAAAATCTGAAATTCCTAAAGATCCAAGTCTTTAGGAAACCTGGAGTCTATAGTCAGCTCAGTGAGTTAGTCAAAGATCTCTCTCAAATCTTTTCTTTTCTTTCTTTTTTTTTTTTGAGACAGAGCCTCAAGCTGTCCCCTTGGGTAGAGTGCCGTGGCATTACAGCTCACAGCAACCTCCAACTCCTGGGCTCAAGCGAGTCTCTTGCCTCCGCCTCCCAAGTAGCTGGGACCACAGGCGCCCGCCACAACGCCTGGCTATTTTTTGGTTGCAGCCGTCATTGTTGTTTGGCAGGTCCGGGCTGGGGATTCGAACCCGCCACCTTAGGTGTACGTGGCTGGCGCCTTAGCCGGTTGAGTTATAGGCGCCGAGCCTCAAATCTTTTCTAAGACAAATCCTCAGCAATTCTGTGATGTTGGCTTGGGGCTTTTCAGGCATAAGGTCTATTTCTACCTCCCACCCTGGGCTGGAAGTTGTCCAGGAAGTTGTCACTGACATATTGCAATGCATAGCAAATGGAGCTGTCAGGAGAAATGGGATTCATCTTGGAAAACCTTCCTCCCAGGAGCAGTTTGAGAATGTGTTAATGTGTAAGAATTAAATGAATATATTACAGAATATTGCTAGGTGGGAATAAAAGTGTGAGTGAGTATAGGAGAGACTGTCTTGGTTTGCAGATTCTGGTAGGTTCTCAGCTGGGAGCCTCTTGGCGCCGTCTCTTGTTGCTGCTACACGCAGCTTCTTCCAGTGCTGGATCAGTTTTGGGTGTGTGTGTTGCTGCCAATTCCTCAGCACACTGATAGTCACATTCTGTCCTAAGGAGGAGGAGGAAGACTGAAGGAAGATCCCTGCAGAGAGGGGATGGACAGACCAGGGGCTTTATAGAACAAAGGGTTAGAGAGGTGTTGGGGGCAGGGCAGACACACCCGTGGTAGAGAGGCAGGATGGAACAGGGCACTCTCTAGATCCTTTACTTCTTTGTGGTGCCTGCTTTTCTTTTCTGCCCCCAATCAGGGAGATTTTGACAGAGTGGTGTAAGGGGGAAAGGAGATGATCACAGCTAACAGCCACCATTTATGGAGAGCTTCTGTGAGCTAGGCATTCTCAGTGGCCTAGAGCATGTCACTTAACAAGAACCTATGGTGTGGGTATTGAGTATCTGAGAGTTGAGTGCTTGATTAAAGTCACACAGCTAGTAAGTAGCTAAAAAAAAAAAAATTTGAATCCAGTTTCATTTGACTCAAAGCCTATGTCCTTAACCGTTATTGGATTTCTGCTTCTCCCTCTCTTGCATTCATTCTGCAAGTGTTTGAGTGTCCATTATGTTCTAGGCATGGTTTGATAAAGATTCTTTGCCCGACCAACTTTAGATAGGGCCTGAACCTTTTCTAGGCCAGAACCCCTCATCCTTGATCCCTAATCACACTTGATATCTGATCAGGTTCTTCATCCTCCACCGTCCCTCAGATGATGTCTGATCACCCTGGCCTGTCTTCTGCAAGAATCCTATTAGATCAGTTCAGCAAGAATTCCCTCACCTCTGATGTTTTCTCTTAGTCATTTTGTATCTACTGACCCCTGTCTCTCCTTGGCTATAAAGTCCCACTTGCCTTAGCTGTTGAGCCCAATCTCTGTCCTCCCAGCTGGAGATTTCCTCAGTGGCTTCTCAAGGAAATGAAAACACTAGATTGCAGAAGAGTGTCTGGAGAGAGGAGAAATGGGATATTAGGAAGGCTGGGCAGTACCTTCCTCTCCTTAGAGCAGCTTTTATCTGTTCTAGGTGTTAGAGATTGGCTGCTAACAAAGGTTTAATCACTTAGCTAGTCTAGTCCTGTCTTTTTACAGAAAAGGAAACTGATTCCTTGCCCAAACAAGTGTCGTGTCCAAGGATGTATGGCCCAGCAAGCTATTGAGTCAGTGCTGAAATCTTATTCCCATTCTTCCAGTCAACCTCACCCTGGTTTTCATGTGGTGTAAGGGGGAAAGGAGATGATCATAGCTAACAGCCACCATTTATGGAGAGCTTCTGTGAGCTAGGCATTCTCAGTGGCCTAAAATATGTTGGGTAATAGTTGTTAAGCTCTAAGTGATTTGGCTCTTGCTAGGCAGTTGATCGCTCTCTAGTTATTTCATAAAAGGAGTATCTTTGACTTCATGACAATCTTTAGCAGTCGTTTTATTCCTCAGCAGTCAGGGATTTGGTGTTTGACCTGAACAAGTTCATGATTTCTCTTCTGTGCTTTGAGCTTTTCCTTTTGTGAAGTAGGAATAATGAATACTAGACCTGTACAGCGGAGTGTGTTATGAAAGGCAGAGTGTCACAAAGGGCCTCTCCTATCTCAGACCCTTTAGGAATGAGGTCTTGTCTATCTGTTGTACTTGACAGCATGCGAAGCACTTCATATGGCTTTGAAGTTTATCCACAACAGTAAGGTCGATAGAGCTCAGATTATAATTTTCATTTTGTAAACATGAAAATGGATTTACATGACAGAGTCCTGCTTCAGATCCCTATCCCGTAATTCTGAATCCAGTGATCCGGGTCATACTGCCCTGTCTCTTCACAAATACAGTGCGTGCGCTACAGGGTCATCCAGATGACCTTTGCTTACAAGTCTGGGCATTCATTTCTGGTTGCGGAGGAACTCGTTGAGTAAGGGCAGTGCCACTTAGTCTGAGACGGCAGAGGAAGTGGCCCAGCCAGGAAGCTGGGCCACATCACCAGAAGGTCCAGTTGGAGAGACCGCTGTGCTGGTCTTTCCCCTGGGACACTCATGTTAGGAGGCTGGCATAGGGTGGAGCTGACAGTGGGATTTCTTTTCCTGTTCATTATGGGATGGTAAGTATTTTTAAATGTCTCCTGAAACATTCTTTGGCTAGTGGCTGGTGGTATGCCAAAGTTCATGGCTTTAAATCTCTGAGCTTCATCCATTGGAGTCCTTGGGGCTGTCTTCTGCAAGAAGCTTATTGTGTTACTGTTTTTTAGATGAGCAAACAAAAGCCATTCCCTACTTGGAACTTCCTCTCAGACTAGTCAATAAGAGATTCTTTTTTTTTTTTTTTTTTATTGAATGGTAACTATGTACAAAGAGATTCTCTTCAAAGAGAATTAAGTCTTGCAATTCCTGGCAAACGAGTGTGATGCAGTTTTCATCTTTTTACATAGATGGCTATGCTGCGTGGGTCCTCAGCGACCTGTGAGGCAGTGCTTCTCCTTTGCCTGAGTTTCTTTCCTTCTCCATTTCAAATACTCTTTCCTCTCCCCCTGCTGACACTCTTCCCAGATTTTTCTAGATTCTACTTAGTCCTCTAAAGGCTCTGGTTCTGATTCACTTATTTACCTTTTCTAGGCCCCTCAGTCCACATAGTCTTGGGCAGCATTTTTCAGCTGCTTGATCAGTTCACGGCTCAGGAGCTCATTAGAAGTGCAGTATCTGGCTCAGCACCTGTGGCTCAAGTGGCTAAGGCGCCAGCCACATACACCTAAGGTGGCGGGTT
>NW_003852499.1:6107847-6109315 GCF_000181295.1 Otolemur garnettii
CAAGTAGCTGGGACCACAGGTGCCCGCCACAACACCTGGCTATTTTTTGGTTGCAGCCGTCATTGTTGTTTGGCAGGCCCAGGCTGGATTCGAACCCGCCAGCTCAGGCGTATGTGGCTGGCACCTTAGCCGCTTGTGCCACAGGTGCTGAGCCTAGAGACAACTTTCTAAGAGTAATGTTCCACCTATCCCTTGTATTGTTTCATGATTTCCAGGAGAGACCCTCAGCTTTTGAAGAGCAAGGTCCCTGTCTTGGAGTGTACATGAGGCTCAGGGAAGACAGCCTGATGTCAAGTGCTGTGTGGCTGCTGTGTGAGGACTTGGGGGGAGCAGGATCTTGACAGGGAGGGCTGTTGCCTTCCACGTCCTGCCTTGGATGTGCTGCGCAAAACCAACTACCATAAGCTCAGGAGTTCGCGACTAGCCTGAGCTAGAGCTAGACTTTGTCTCTAAAAATAGCTGGGTTTTGTGGCAGGTGCCTGTAGTCCCAGCTGCTCTGGAGGCTGAGGCAAGAGAATTTTTTGAGCCCCAGAGTCTGAGGTTGCTGTGAGCTATGATGCCACTGCACTCTGCTGGGGGAAACAAAATTTCTCAAACAACTCTGTCACAAACAAACAAACAAACAAACCCAACTACTAAAGGTAAAATGTGCCTAGGTAACCACCCCCAGGAATCCAACTAGAAAGTCAACAAGGTCATAGCAGTACAGTGGAAACATGCCCTGATTCTATTCCCCCTGCTCTAGCTCTTATATTCCCTCCTGCCTGGGGAGCTTCTTGCAGAGCTTTGGTCTTGGTGTGAAGGGAATAAGGGTTGCTGAGGGGTGAGGACTTGCCAAGTGGCACCATGATGTCTTTTTCCAATGGCAGGCAGTGAGAGGGGAGATGGATGGCATCTGGTAGGTCAATTCAGCTGAAGTTCAACTCTTCATGTTATTCTGTAGGAGCAGAGGCTTGAGAACCTGGAGACCCTTAGAATGGTCTTAGATCTGTATTGACAGGCTTTTTTTTTTTTAACCTTTTGTAGTTGAATAAATGCTATCTGTCTGGCAGAAAACATGGTATATGTGGATGAATTAACAGATGTATTTCAGGCTTTTAAACTAGCTGGACTATCATTTTCTTTACTGTCAATTAAAAAAAAAAAGAGGGTATTCCAGCCACGTGTGATGGCTCACACCTGTAATCCTAGCACTCTGGAAGTCCAATCCAAGAGGATTGAGGCCAGGAATTCAAGACCAGACTAGGCAATAGTGAGACCCCATCTCTACAAAAAATGTAAAGTTAGGTGGGCATGGCCCGGGTGTGGTGGCTCATGCCTGTAATCCTTGTACTCTGGGAGGCCAAGGTGGGTGGATTGCTTGAGTTCAGGAGTTCCAGACCAGTCTGAGCAAGAGTGAGACCCTATCTCTAAAAATAGCCGGGTCTTGTGGTGGGTGCCTGTAGTCTCAGCTACTTGGGAAGTTGAG
>NW_003852499.1:6109417-6117097 GCF_000181295.1 Otolemur garnettii
AAAAAAAAATTACCTGGGCATGGTGGTGCTCAGCTGTAGTCCCAGCTACTCAGGAGGCTGAGGCAAGAGGATTGCTTGAGTCCAGGGGTTTGAGGTTGCTATGAGCTACAATGATGACACTAATGGACTCTAGCCTAGGCAACAGAGCAAAATGCTGTCTCCAAAAAAAAAAAAAAAAAGGTATCACCTGTTTTTTTGCATCAGACCTCTTTTATCTGCATTTTCTGAACCTTATTATAAGTCATGTTAAAAATTTTTTAACTCTTAAGGGGATTTCTACACTGCTCTTTTTATAGTGACATGTAGATGAGAAACCAGAATGAGCAGAATTCACTTTTCAGCTCAAGCTGATGATTCTTTCACAGCTGCATATATGTGATATTATGAAGTTCAGTGAAAGGAGTTTAGAGTGAGGCAGGCACCTGAGTCTTTTTTTTTTTTTTCTGGAAGGATGTCCTTCCTCCAGATTACCTGCTTTGTAAAGGGAAAATGCTGTCATCTCGTTGGCAGTACAGCCATACCGTGGGGTGGTCTACTTTTGGGGGTATGTGGCACTGTCTCAGCTGGGATAGCCTTGCCTGCAGGAGTGCAGGCTGCAAAATGAATGCCAGAAGTAGCTGAGCTTGTCTGGGAGAACAAAGAGGAGAAGGTGTGCCAACCCAGCCACGTGGCATGGCAGCCTGGCTGTGATCTTAGATGGACAACAGGCATTTTATGTGCAGTATTTCTCATCTGAAGTCACACTCCTACTTTCTTTGTGATTTAAAAAATTTCTTCATTTCCATTTTTTGTTCTAGCTTCTCAGTACTTATTCTTTGAAATCTGAAGTATGGAAAGGCAATAGCAGGGCCTTTCCAGGCCACCTTCCTGCTTGGTGTCAGAATCCTGTGCTCTAGCTGAGCAGTTTGCTGGAGAGCAGAGGGAGGGGCATTCCCGAGGGAAGGGGGCAGGAAAGACCAGAGGCTAAAAATAGGCAATGGTAAGAACCTGCTTACCACTCTCTCAGGTCAGATATAGTCCTCCTGTGAGGACTGTGCTCAGAGTGGAGTGCATTTTTGGAACAGAGAAGAGAAAAATAAACCCTTATTAAAATATCACCACTAAACTTGGCTTTTACTGTGTGTTCCAGATAAGAGGAGCTTTGCCAATCACCTGGTGGTTTTGGATGTGGGACCCTGCTACTTCTGGAGAAGTGTGTGTTTGTGAATGTGCATGTGGTGTATCCATATGTGTGTCCAGTGCCTGGGCATGCACGTGTGAGGCCCTGTGATGGTTCAGGTTTTAGGTGCTAAGGCATTCTGGGACTGTGGATGAGTATTCTCACAGAGGCTTTGCTTGAGAGATTTTTTTGCACATATGAAGGTGTGGCCTGTGTGCCAGGCAGCTTCTTTCCACTAAATGAGTGAAACTCCTCTGGGACCTGTTTACAGAGTGAATACACAGCTGGGCCCATCATTCACACAGGAGGTGTCCTCTTTGCAGAGCAGAGGGCCAAGAGGGCCAAAATCCAAGCTGGGCTTGCTATTCTAGTGATTGACAAGCTACCTTATTCCCCTTGTTTTTGTTCTTTTTAAGAAGTAGGGGTTTAAGGAAATGAAGTCTTCTCTGGCTTCTTGGGCTATAAAGCAGAAGAGGTACAGCTGCTCTGGTTAAAACTGGCAAGAGTCCCTTCTATACTCCCTGGGACAGCCACAAGGAACTCCAAGGAAAACTGTATGAAAGTACTTGAGGTGCTGCCTGCTTTAGTATCTCCTAGTCACATTCTTCTTTGAATATTTATTTATTGTTTGGAATTCATTGAGGGTACAAAGAACTAGGTTGCACTGATTGCATTTGTTAGATAAAGTCCCTCTTACAATTGTGTTCCATCCCCAGGTTCTTTGAATATTTAGTAACCTGTTTTTACTAGGGAGGATTTTCTGTCCTAACTTTCAGACTGGATTCTGAATAACTTAATAAGGTTATTGCTTTTGTATCCCTCTGGGCTTGTTTCTGCTTTTTCCTGTAACCTGAGAAAGTAGCCCTCTGCCCCCAGCTCTGATTCTGCAGCTTGTGGATGGACCTTCCACTGTGCTGAGCAGCTAGTGCTTGGGTGGTGTGTGGCCTGTGTGACTCATTTTATTCCTTTATCTTGGTCTGCCAGCTAGCTATATATAGCCTCCTCTGTCTCTCTCATCCCTTCTTTTTCTGATCTCTGGGCAGAAGAGAAGCCTTGTCTATTGCCTTTGATGTGGGAGGCTGGGCTAAGAGCCATTCTTGGGTGGGTGGGGGCTACGTGGTGGAATTGGATACACTAGGGCTACTGGCAGGCTTATGTGGAGAAGGGCCTGGTCCTGTTATACAGCCCATTTTGCTCCCTGTGTGTGTGTGGGGGGGGGTAGGGGTGGAGTCCATGTCACCCCTAAACGTCCAAGTCTGAAGGAATAGCTTTTCAGGGAGAAAGAAAGCAGTTCGTTGTGTGAATCTTGCTGTTGTTTTATTTAGGAGAAGCCTGGGAATGTGAGTGATTGAGGACCTTCTCAGTTAACAGGTGTAGAGTGTGGTGCAGGTGCTCAGAGAGCCCACACAGATGTGGGTAGCAGAGGCAGGGGAACCAGCCAAGGACCCTGCTTTCTACCTGGGCCCAGAGCCCAAAATGTCCCCTGAATTTAGATTTTCATGTACATTAGCAGATGAGGGCAAAGGGAACAGAGGCCCCTGGATGTTTTCAGATTTAAGCTATCAGCTGGCAGTCTTCTTACTTTACCACTGGCTGAGCTAAACCAGGAAGGAGATACAGGTGTACAGTCCCTGCACCAGGGAAACAACTCTTGAGAAAGGTAAAGACTGAAATGTGTGTGAGAAAGGGTCTGGATTTTTTCTCCTGGGAGCCTTGGAGAATTGCCATAAAGGTCACAGGTTGAGTCTAGCCTGAAGTACGTAGTAGATAGTCTTGGCTTGATCTTAATTTTATACCTAAACATACTGTTAAAAAATAAAACAGACTCCCCATGTGTGTCAGCATAGCATTCATATTTAATGGCATTCGATAGTGTATTTATCATTTGTAGTAAGTTTTAAGATCTTAGAGGCATGTAGTGATATTACCAGAAGTAAATAGTACAGGGATTTCTCTCTCAGTGCCTGAGG
Organism: Otolemur garnettii; assembly: GCF_000181295.1. Taxonomy (NCBI): domain Eukaryota; kingdom Metazoa; phylum Chordata; class Mammalia; order Primates; family Galagidae; genus Otolemur; species Otolemur garnettii. The sequence continues at coordinate 6,112,547 of NW_003852499.1, forward strand.
AGAGCCCTTCCTGCTCCTGCCTAGACCTCTTCCTTTGCCCCTATACTGTAACCTTTTCCACCCTAGGGGGGCTGTTGGCCTAGTAACCTGTCCCTCATTTATTAATAACATGTTTACTTGTACCCTGTCTTCAGTTAAAAATGTTATTCTTTCTCCTAAGCTGTACAAAGCTGTACGTGAACTTGTTCAGTGCCCATCTCTTGAAACCTGATGTCTTAGCTGGGTATGCTGGGGTGCACTGGGTCCCAGTGCCCACGAGGCTGAGGTGGGAAGATAACTTGAGCCCAGAAGTTTGAGGGTGCAGTGAACTATGATGTATGCTACTGCTCTCCAGCCTGGGTGACACTGAGAGACTGTGCCTCGTATGAAACAAGGAAAGAAAAAAAGGAAACCTAGTCCCTTGAGCCTTTAAACAGTTGAGTGCGTGTGCTCCCTACCGCCCGGCTGTGCCTAGCAGTCTTGGCTGCTAGAATCCCAGGAGGGTTGGCACACACCGTTGCTGGGGCAAACTTTGCATGGAATGTTGCCCTCATGCCATTAGCAAAGCGGAGGCTGGGTCGGCTGTGCTCTCCCTGCCTCCGACTTTATTGTTCAGGACTTAATGTAATAATATGCTTGAATAGGCGGAGAGATCGCATTAGCTTGGCTTTGCAGTTGTAAACAATATTTGCTCTGTAAGTTTTCTCCTTCACCCCCTGCTCCCAACACCCCCTCTCTCCTTGCATATTCTAACCTTGGCTAAACAGCTTCATTCATAAGATGGCCAGTGTTTTCTGGGAAGAAAGCGGACTGAAAACAACCTCATCCCAAGAACCTCCAGTTGTGATGCACAAATAATAATTGGTTAGTTTCTGGGTAGAGATTATGTCTAGATCAACCAAAGTCATTTCCTTATATTCCTACCTCCCTTCACTGCTTTGGAATCCTATGGAAAAAACACACACCCACAGGTAACAATCAGCAGCTTTTCTAAAACTCTGGCCTTTGCAGAGAGCACTGGAAAGATGCCGCTGATGGTCTTCTGGAACAAAGGCTTTCACTGTCAGTCTTGGCAGGTGTCGGGGCATAGGTACATTCCTGAATGGTCTGTTGCTTGCTCTTGAGGGTATTTTAGGTTTCTGTGTTTTTTTTCTACATGAAGGTTTTTGTCCCCTGGTTCTCAATTTCTTCTGTAATTTAACACAGAAACAGAGTAAAAGAACCACCCCACCTCACACCTGTGTTACCCATTGCAATTTGACGGTTGCAGTGGTTGATTTCACAAACTTGCTCCACCTTCCCAGTGCTGATTGGTGCCTGATGATGTCATGGCAAAAAACTCAAGCTGATTGTTTTCTCTGTGGGTCAGGCCCCCCAAAAGGGAGACAGCAGAGCCCTTGCTCCTTTGTTTCCTCCAGTTCACACTATCAGACTAGATGGGAAAGGTGGGAGCAGAGCTATGGTTGCAGATTGCTTTGAGTTATTTATGAAGCTCAGTCTCCGGCACCTAGAATAGGAGGGTTTCTCAGATAGGGAAAGGGCCTTTGTTTTTCATGAGAGCACATGATACTTCTTGCAGTGAAGAGATTTTTTTTTGTCTGTTTGCCTTAATTGTCTTTGTTAAAAGAAAGATAGAAGCACTTTTAAAGAAACCATATTCAGGAAAATAAATAATCAGAAAAATTTTGTTTGGTTCCTTGTAGAGCCTGGGAATTATTTTCACCACCAGCACATGCCCATCATGGAGGTAAACTTGAGCTTTATAGTGATGACTCTGAGGTGTTAATTAAGGGAATGGTATAGTCTCAGAGTGTTTCCTCTGGTTTAATGGGTACAAGTTACTTGAGAGTTCACTCTTGAGTGGACTTGATGAGAAGTGCTTTCACCTTGGACATTCCTGGGCCTACTGTGGTACAGAAAGAACAGTTGGGCTGCTGGTGACCCAGCGCAGCAGGTCTGGCCTGAATCTTATGGGTTGTACCCATCAAACTTGAACCCTCTAGGACTGCCTTTGTCAACATGGTGGGTTTGGGTCACCTTATATTGCTCAGCAAAATCAGTAGAATTACTAGGTACTTGTCATTGGTAGCAGCCTGGATCATTTGGAAACCTGATGTGAAGCCAGGTTCCTTCCACAGGCTTCTGCAGCAGATAGAACCTGTAACAGAACCCCACATTGAACTCTCTTTTTTGTCAGGCATCCATTGGTGACTGTCTTCAAACTTGATGAGGTCTTGGAGCATCTGAAAGTCATTCTCCTTAGACTTTACATGTGGTCATTGCCAGTTCATGATTATGGATTAGCACTGACCTTAACAGCCATCTCTAAAAAGATTTGTTGGAAAAGATGCCCCACTTTGCTGAGTGGTGAGGTGGAATATGTCTGTCAGGAGACATCATTGATGGGCAGAGGACTAGACAGAGCTGTCCTTGGTGGGGCTGGGCTATATTTACCTTTCTTAGAGCACCCAGGACTTTGATTTGTTGAGCAAGAGGAAACTCTAAAGCTGGCCAGCCAGCCAGAGTCACTCAGCGCCTGGTCTTCCTTCACCCACTTAGATTGTGCTTAATTCTGTGCTTCCCTGCAAACATACAATCACTGGGCTATCTTTAGACGTGTTGTGGTATAACTGCACCTCAGGAGAGACAGAACATTACAGCTGGTTTACATTTCCCTGAACAAAACACACACACTCAGAGATTAGGCATGTCGTTTCCTTGAATTCTGTGGCTGTTACTCAGTTCTTTTGGCTGCGCAACTCTTCTCTTGTTATTGTTGTTTTAAAGTTGGGGGTAGTAGAGATTTGCGGAATAGGGGGTTGGCATGTCTGTAGGGGAGAAGGTCCATTTGAAGGTAGAAGCACCTACAGTTATTGGACTAAGCGTGTGCAACATTCCCCGATCTTCCTTCTGCTTTCCTTCTTCTCAGCTCCGGTGGTACATAGAATCAGGGAGGGGTTACCTACATGCCCTCCATGCCACCACAGAGATTTGGATTTGATTGATCTTGAATGGGGACTAAACATTGGTGTATTTTCTTGATTTTTTCCTTGATGATTCTAGTGAGCTTTATATATACCCTGGGAAGGTCAATCACATAGCTAATCATATAATAAAATATAATATTTTCCCTCCTCTTCCTCTCTCAGTTCACATACCCCAGAAGTGGCATTATATAAAACACATAGTCGTTGCTCTTCAAATTGAGAATTGCCTGAATTTTATGGGCAATGACAACTGTGACTCTGGTTTGGCATCTGAAGCTCAACTTGTTTCTGTTTCCCTCTTTTTGCTTCTGTCTAGGAAGAACCCAGTTGCTGGGTTTACTGAAGGCAACTTGCTAATCCATTGGTCCTTTCTTCAAGGCCCAGGCATTTTTCTCCAGAAAAGTTGTGAGTAAGGAAATGCTCAGACCATGGCCTGTCATCATCTGATCAGCAGGTGTCATCTCCACCCTGAGGATGATTAGCTTTCAACTTGACTGGAATTTGTGTTTCAGCTCTGTTCACCCCAGAGCTTTGTTCACCTCTGTAATGATGGACTCTCTCTGGGCAGGAAGCTTCTGAGTTTCTTAGGGCAAATGCAGGCAAGAGAGAAATGGTGTAGAGCAGCCCTGAGCCTGTTTTTCTCCAGCAATCCAAATGAAGACATGTTCTAAGTCTATGGGAATAAGGTGAATTGTAGGGTCCATTGGTGTTGATCAGGCATCTACTGTGTCAGTGATAGAGTAGGTGGAAGAAGTGGTCTATTTGGTCTATTCATCCTGTGGCCTCTGGGCATGACTGGATGTCTCCTATTTTTTGTTTTTGTAATGGTGGTAAGGAGTAGGTTGAGCCATCATTCTACCTGGAATTATGATAAAATGGGATTATATGTGGCGTGTGACTTGTTTTGTATAATTCATCCCACCTTGATTAAAGAACTATCACTCAACATTTGACGCTGGCCTGTCCTATGAGGCAGAGCTTATAGCGTTTCCTTTGAGGAATTAGGCCACAGGTCTGGAAAATGTTCTTTAACTGCTTGAATATTCTCTACCTAATTTCTATTCCCTTTTCTGTCTACTTTCCCTTTCTGGTCCCTTTCCAGAATACATCCTTGGGTTTATGCTACCTTTGCACCTTTCCTTGTGATGAATTTATTCTTCTATTCCTAAGTATGTTATATTCTTCCATATATTCTGCGACTATGTATTAGACCACATATAGACCATATATTCCATATGTGACTATTTTATAGAACTAGTAGTCCTTCCCCTGGTCTCTTTGCTCTTTGGGTTTGGTTTAGCTTTTCTAAAGTTGTGTTGTATGATTTAGTAGCTTTGTTCAGGATTAGCTCTCTTCTTCTTTATCTTCTTCATCCTCCTTTTTCCCTTCCCCTTCTTCATTTTTTAGAGATGGGAGTCTGTCTATGTTGCCTAGGCTGGAGTGCAGTGGCTATTCACAGGTGTAGTCATAAGTATACTGCAGCCTTGAACTCAAGTAGTCCTCCCACCTCAGCTTCCTGAGTAGCTGGGATTACAGGTGCATGTCTCTGCACCTGGCAGGATTAGTTCTCTTCTTTTTTTTTTTT
>NW_003852499.1:6117353-6123617 GCF_000181295.1 Otolemur garnettii
GCTGAGCCTAGATATCTTCTTTATAGGCTGACTCACAAATACATTTTTTTTGCAGTTTTTGGCTGGGGCTGGGTTTGAACCCACCATCTCCAGCGTATGCGGCTGGCGCCCTGCCTTTAAGCCACAGGCGCCAGCCACAAATACATTTTACCTATAGGAAGTCTTGGTTTTGAGGTTGTATCCAGCTCGCTCTTTCCAGGGCAGATGTTAAAATGATGATTGAACAAAATCAGTCCTTGGCACTTTCTTCCCCAGGCATTTGTTCTTAGCTTCAAAAGTATGAGCTTCCTCTAGTTATAGGAAGGGATGTTCTGGCCTAGGGGGTATGAGACTGCCAATTGTAATGCCATGACTTCTAAGTCAGTATTAGCACCTTCAGTAAATACAGTATTTACATACTTAACTTTGATTCCTGTTTATAGAGGCTCAGATCATTAGTGTGTGCAATAGTGTTGGCCCTGGAAATCTTTTGAGTTAGGTGTCTGTATTTCCCCAGTGTCTTGAATGGAGTGACTTTCTGGCAGTAGGCAGACAGTAGTGGATGAGATATTGTGCTGTAGAAGAGGGCAGCTCTTCTAATTTAATACAAAGAAAGGAGCCTAATTTCCCAAGTCACTCTCTAGGCAGGCTTTTCATTTCTAAGTGTGGAAGAAAGTATTTATCTGTCTCCCCTGGAAATTGCAGTTACCTTACAGAGTGACAGAGAGAGGAGACAGGTCTGTTCTTCATCAGGAATACAGAGTTGAGTCAAAACCTTTCATTTGGCCAAATTCATCATCCATAGTGTAACCCAGCTCTCACAGGCTTCTTGCCTTTGGTATTTGGCCTTACAGGGAGAGGGCAGGGATGTTTGGCCACCATGTGCTCCTCTAGCATCTTTGTGAAAGGGAAGGGCAGGTGTGTGGCTCACTTAGGGTACAGGCAGGATCTTAGACCCAGCACTCTCCAGCCCTGCTCCTTGTCTCCATTTTCTGTTGCTTATAACAGAAAACTGGGTAATTTATAAAGAAGTGAAATTTCTTTTTTGGTTACAGAGGTTGGACAAGGTTGAGGGGTCATTAACGTGATGAGAGGGCCTTCTTGCTGTAGAGACTCTCTGTAGGGTCTTGAGGTTGTATGGGCATCACATGTTGAGGGGCCTGGACAAGCCAATTCAGGTCTCTCATCTTCTTATACAGCCACCAGTCCCACTTAAAGCCTGCTAACCCATTAATTCACAAACAGATTAATCCACTCTGCCCTCATGACTCAATGATTTCTCAAAGGCCCCACCTTTACATACTGCCATATTGGAGATTAAAATTCAACATGAGTTTTGCTGGGGACAGACATTTGTACTACCATACATGGTAGACGAGGATGGGAAGCAAGAGCCTAATATTCAGTCAGGGTGATGAGCTCCACTTCCTGCGTAGATGTATGTTTATCCTTCATTACTTGTTACCCAAATGGTTTTTGCTACAAGTGCTGAATGTCCTTGAGATTTGAGCTAGAGCCAGGAGCCCTGGCAAGGAAAATAGTAGACTTACCTACACAAGGGAGAAGTGGCCTCACCCTCTGCCAAACTTCCATTTAGTCCTTTCAGACTCTGGTTATCAAAGCATCATCTTAGTCCAAAGGACTTCTAATTCATCTTGACACTCAAGCCTTTTGTCCAAAATTGTATTTGGCACCAGAGGATAGCATAGCATCTGCCAAGTTTAAGCTCTGTGAATACACAGGAGCTCAGAGGCTCAACACAGCCTTCTCTTTGGTGAGGGCAGCATTGTGATAGCTCCCCCCCGCCCTTTTACCAAATCTGTTTGGATCTGTCTGTGGAGCTGTGTTCATAGCTGAACCCTACTGAGCTTGGCAGTATATCAAGCTATTGAATGATCCAAGGTTCAGAATTACTTCCCTTCTCATTGAGGTGTTCTGGTTTCCCTATAGAGATATAAATTTCACTTTGGACATATAAATGTCTTTGAGAAGTGGAATAATTTGGGCTTTAAAATGAGGCACTCCTGCGTTTGAATACTTATTAGCTGGACAAGCTAATTGTCCTGTTATCCTCAGTTTTCTCATCTGTTCTCAGATATATAATTTCTCCTCTGAGAATTATAAGAGTTTTTATAGGATTGTTGTGAGGACAAAATGGAAAGATTTCTTTAAGAGTGTCCAGTATGGCTCGGCGCCTATAGCTCAACCGGCTAAGGCGCCAGCCACGTACACCTAAGGTGGCGGGTTTGAATCCAGCCCAGACCTGCCAAACAACAATGACGGCTGCAACCGAAAAATAGCCGGGTGTTGTGGCGCCTGTGGTCCCAGCTACTTGGGAGGCGGAGGCAGGAGACTCGCTTGAGCCCAGGAGTTGGAGGTTGCTGTGAGCTGTAATGCCACAGCACTCTGCCCAGGGGGACAGCTTGAGGCTCTGTCTCAAAAAAAAAAAAAGAGTGTCCAGTATAATGCTTGACACATAAGAAAGTCCAATACGTGGGGGTAGTGATTATAATCAGCAAGAGACAACTGACAGACTCCTTATGTCTTCTTCCAAAGGAAGGATATTTGCAAAGTCTTATACTTGAAATCTGATTGCTGTAACTCTTTGCAAGAACAAGAAGAATATTTGTAAGTCATTTGTTTGCTGCACTCCTATCATGACTGTTTTAGTGCTGGGAGTAAGATAAGACATGGTCCTCACTCCCAGGAACTCAAAGTCTGGGGAGGCAACATACAAACAGGTTTCTAGAGAATAATTAAAACTCTGTAGGTGCCATGATAGAAATTAGTTTGGGATAGGTGAAGTTAGCAATCTGTCTTTGATAGCAATCACTATGTATGGAACCAAAGTAAATGGGGGAAAGCTAGGCTTTTGCCTCATCTCATCTAAAATGTGTTGTTGGACAATTGATGGGTTCTCAAAAGGACCCATAGTCCAATTTCTTTGGCCCACTTAAATGTAATGTAAAGAAGTAAAGGGAGATGATTTGGAGAATTTGTTATGTAAGTGAGTGCCCGTGGTAACTTGCTGTGTGACCTTGTACAAGTTATTTTACTTCTTCTGCTTCTTTTTTTTGAGATTAGAGTCTTACTATGTCACCCTGTATTATTGTCTGTATTCTTCACTAGAGTGTAAGCTCCCTAAGGGCAGGCACTGTGTGTTCATTCACCAGTGTAAATTTAATGATAAACATATTAATGCTCTCAAAAATTGACTAAATGAAGTGAAAGGTTGCAAGAGATGTTGTCTTCCCAGGAAAGCAGCTGCTTTGGGATGCTCAGGTGTAGAGTGCCATGGTGTTATAGCTCACAGCAACTTCAGACTCTTGGGCTTAAGCGATTCTCTTGCCTCAGCCTCCTAAGTAGCTGGGAGCACAGGTGCCCGCCACAATGCTTGGCTTTTTTTGTTGTTGCAGTTGTCATTGCTCTTTAGCTGGCCAGGGCCGGGTTTGAACCTGCCACCCTTGGTGCATGTGGCTGGTGCCATAACCACTGTGCTACGGGCACCACCGTTATTTTACTTCTTTTGACTTCTGTTTCCTCATCTGTCGAGAGGAGACATTAGCATCTGCCCTCTGTATTCATAGAATTGTGTGAGGAATAAATGGGAATAATCTGTGTAAAAGTACTTTGAGAAGCATGAGTGCTGCCTACATATGTGGTGGGGTGGGGACATATGGATAGACCCCACGCATTCCAAGGAAGATGGCAGCAGGAATCTAGAGAGGAAACGGGTGAGAGAATGTGAGACCCAGCACATGCTTTTCCCTCTTGTTCTTTAGATGTCCACTTTGAGTTATTCAGAAAAGCTTCCATGACCAGCTTGTCTCAGAGCCTCTCCTATTCTTTCAAGTCACTGTAACTTGTGTGTTTCTTCCTAGCACCCGTATTTAGTAATTATATTCACGTTTGCTTACTTGTTTATTGTCTGTATTCTTCACTAGACTGTAAGCTCCCTAAGGGCAGGCACTGTGTGTTCATTCACCGGTGTAAATTTAATGACAAGCATATTATGCTCTCAAAAATTAACTAAATGAAGTGAAAGGTTGCAAGAGATGTTGTCTTCCCAGGAAAGCAACTGCTTTGGAATGCTCAGGTGTAGGCCTCACCAATAGATTCTTGTGCCAAGGATCCAAAGGAGTGTCTTAGTCTGAGAATGGTATAGCGCCACCAGAGTGCAGGTTCTAAATGCCACAGGCTGGATTTGTGACTCATCTCTGTCCTTCCCTACAGGTCCCTTCCTGCCCTTTTAGGGACGCCCAACTCAGCTTGCTTTCGGGGTGTACGTTGAATTTGGTGAATCTGTTTTTTCAAAAGGGAAAACCCATTCTGGACTACAGAACTTGTTTCCAGGGAGTTGCTATCACGCCAGGCAGGGAGCATGTATCCTCTCTGCTATTTATAAAGCATACAGCCCTGGCTCTGGTCACAAACCGCACCCTAGTGGGCTCCCAGCTGTCTGCCAGATCTTATGCCAAGTAGTGTTGTGTTGGGCTCTTCCTTAGGATGTGAGGCATCGCGTGGATTCCCTTTACGTGTGCTGCTGGGGGTCACTCAGACTGCTGTTCTTCCAGGACGCTTAAAAGATGCCCTTTTTTTGTTTTTGATTTTAGTTCTTTCCCCCTGATATATGCATGTTCTGTAAAGTGCACAAATCTTGAGTGTACAACTTAAATTTATATATGTATAAATATGTGTGTGTTGACAGGATTTAGTCAGGTAAGGTGAGCTGTTGTGGCATTTTAGGGATAAGAGACTCACTATAGGAATTAGCCCTCACACAATTATGGGAGGAATCGGGGAAGGGGATGTCCATTTGGGGAGGCTGGGTGGTCAGAGAGGAGTCACTCACTGAAGCACTGGCATGAGTGGACCAGTGGGAGCTCACAGGACACTTCTGTTCCTGAGGTGGAACCATGGAGGGGGAGCTTCTGGGGGAGTTGCTATCCAGGTGGGCCCACAGCCAGGTATCTGGTGAGAGGTCTGGGGTTGTTTCTGGCCAGCAGCAGGGTTGTGTACAAAAGAAGAGCTGGCTATGGTATAGGGGACAGGGACAAGCTGGAACCTACCAGGCCCTTATGGCTCTGTCCATTACCAACTGCCAGGACCTTCAGAGAGGAATGGCCACTACTTCACTTCCATCTCCCAAACTTAAGGCACTTCTTCTTTTGGCCAGTTCTAACTAGACTCTAATCCTGGGGGTCTTGTGAAACATAACCCCCAGTTTAACTAAGTGGACAGAGCATCATTGTCCAGATGAAAGTCCTACGGCATCCTGCCCAGGTAACCACTATTCTGACTTCTCTGCCGTAGACTTTTGTTTTTGATCTTCATGCCTATATGAACAGAGTCACATAATACTTTCTTTTCTGTGTCTGCATTTTTTAAACTTTTTTTTTAAATTAAATGATAGCTGTGTACATTAATGCAGTCTATGTCTGCATTCTTTTGCTTAGCTTTACTCTGTGTTTCACCTGTGGGGCTGCATCCTGCACCAGTTCATTCCTCTTCCTTGCTGCATGGTATTCTCCTGTATGACCGTAACTGTGCCTTAGTTACCATTTTGCTCTTGTTGTTTATTTAGACTGCTTCCAATTTTGGAGTGTTATGAATAAAGCTACTGGAACATTTTTTTTTCCTTTTTTCGAGACAGTGTCTTACTTTGTTGCCTTTGGTAGAGTGTTGTGGTGTCATAGCTCACAGCAACCTCGAACTCTTGAGCTTAAGTGATCCACTTGCCTCGGCCTCCCAAGTAGCTGGGATTACACATGCCCGCCAGAATGCCTGGCTATTTTTAGAGATGGGGTCTCGTTCTTGCTCAGGCTGGTCTTGAACTTGTGATTCAAGATTGCTCAGGCAATCCACCTGTCTTGGCCTCTCAGAGGGCTAGGATTAGAGGTGTGAGCCACCAAGTCCTGCAGAATATTCTTGTACTTGTGTTTTGGTCAACACATAGATGTTCATTGTTGTGGGATATATATAACCTCAAGAATAGTATTGCTGCGTTGTAGGGTAGATTTATGTTTAGCTTCAAGAGCCACTGCTAAACAGTTTTCCCAAGTAGTTGTCCAAGTTTACATTCTCAGTGTACCTGTGCCTAGTCTTGGCATTGTCAGTCTTTCAGTCATTTTTGTGGGTGTGTAACAGTATCTTGCTGTGGTTTTGATGACTTTTTCCTGATCACTAACATAGAAAGCACCTGTTTATGTGCTTTGGTGATTTGAGTGTCCTTTTGGGGGATGTGTCTATTCAGATCTTTTGCTTATTTTTCCTTTTTTTTTTTTT
>NW_003852499.1:6124135-6126617 GCF_000181295.1 Otolemur garnettii
TTGTTGTTGTTGCAGTTGTCATTGTTGTTTTTAGCAGGCCCTGGCCAGGTTTGAACCTGCCAGCCCTGGTATATGTGGCCGGCACCCTAACCACTGAGCTATGGGTGCCAGGCCAGATTTTTCTTGTTTACACGTAGCCCTTTCGTTGTAAAGAGGTGTGTTCCTTCTGACACAGAGAACAGATGGAGTTCCAGGCATATTTGTAGAGGGAAGCCTTCGGGGAAAATGTGGTTATTTTATTGCTTCTTTCTTAGGGAATTGGAAGTTAAATAACCCCACTCACACATGGTTTTAGAAGCAAAATATTGGAATCAAAGTATTTCTACAATTTTTTAAAAACAGTTACCAAAAGAAGTTCTAAGAGTGCTAGTCCTTTTTTGCATCAGGGTAGTGCTATTACAATGAATGATTCTGTGCACTGCTGTGTGGTGCATGAAACACAACATATAAAGCCACATGGATAAAATATCTTTCTGAGTGTTCTAGTTATTCCTTTTATCAGGGTAATGTTATTTCATTGAGTGAATGTGTTTACCCCAGTATGGTGCCTGTACTACACATTATATAGTCATATGTATAGAAGATGTTCTTAAATGCTGCCTGCATGTGTGAGTCAGAATGGTCTTATGTTTCTTAGTGAATGCGTGTGGTTACCACGGAGGTGTATCTAATACACTGTGTGAAGACATGTATAAGAGAAGTTTCTAGCTAGCTATTGCTTGCAAGGGTACTGCCATTGCAGTGAATGAATATGTCCTCCACACTATGGTGAATATAATAAACTATGTGAAGACACATGTAAAAAACCTCACAGTTTATCTTGAACACTCAGAGTATATACTCACAAACCTAACCTTTAATTCATTCCTTAAAGATGTGAATGTATAATATGTTGTGAGTCTGGCACTCTGCTGAACGCTGGGAATAGAAACCTGACAGAGGAACTTGCTATTTTCTAGGACCCTGGAGTCTAGTGGGAGGTATTTGGGGAGCAGAAGAGAGAGGTATACATAAGCAGAGGGAAGAGCAAAGTTGTTCAGGGGACGACTTGGAGCTGTGATACCAGAGCCCTGATGGGTGAGCAGGTTCCTGGTCATCATCTGCCTTAGTTAAAACAAGATTTAAGGAGGTTGAAGAATGAGCAGAGGTTCAGGGATGTGTGTGCCTGGGGGGAAAGTGTGAAAACAAAATGTAGAGGAAAGATCATGGATGTTCTTGGTGCAGCAGGCTGCTGTGAGGGGCTGAGCACGGAGGGTGTTGGGAGGAGGAGGTGATGAGGGTGGAGGTGAAGCTGGGCTGACAGTGAGATATGGTGTCTTTCAAAATGTGTAAATAGGGGGATGGCTGAAGTAGATTTGCTTAGAGAGTTCACTTTGGAAGAAATACACTATATGAATTGGAATTTCAAACTTTACTAAGGTCTGCCTGTGCCCCCGTGTTCACAGCAGCAATAGGCACAGTTGCCAAAAGGTGGAACAACGCAGTGTCCACTGATGGACGAGTGGATAAGCAAAATGCAGTGTGTGCTACCATGGAATTAGTATTCATCCATGAAGTGGAATGAAGTTGGGATTCATGGAACAAAAACACCGTGTTAAGTAAAATAAATCAGACATAAGGACAAAATTCTACTTATATAAGGTACCTGGCCTAGGCAAGTTCATTCAGACGGAAAGTAGAATAGAGGTTACTAGGAGCTAGGGGAGGAGGGAGGAGGAAGTTACCATTTAATGGGTACAGAGTTTCTGTATGGGGTGATGAAAAAGTTTTGCAACCAGGTAATGGTGATGGTTTTACAACATTGTGAATGGACTTAATGCCACCAAATCCTTTAATGCCTTGAAGTTGGCTAAAATGATAATTTTTATGTTATTGTATGTTTTGCCACGAGAAAACAAAACAAAAATAAATTGAGGGAGGGTCTATATTTAGGAGACTATTGCAGGTGTCTTCACTGCAGGTGGAGGCAGTGAAGTTCAAGGCAATGAGTTTAGAAAGGAGGGATGGATGGGGAAGAGGTTGGAAGGAGCAAATGAGAAAGTTGTTTTGTGTTAGGCTGCTTTTAGCATAGGCTAGACCCCACTGCTTCTTTTAGCAGGGAGAAGTAAGGTAGGTGTGAAGGCCAAGGCCTGGCATTCTAGCTCAGAGGGATGGCAGTTTAACTAGGATTGCAATTCAGTGGAAGGGGTAAGTTTGGAAGAGAAGATGAAGAGTTCTGTTTTGAGCAACCTGACTTGGGGGTGCCCTCATATTCTGGTGGAAATTTCTAGGAGAGAGTTAGAAAATGGTGCTAGGACGAAATAGAAAGAGGACCAAGGACAGGACCCTGGGATTCCTCTTTCACTTATAAGTGTGGCATAAGAAGCTGGAGGAGCATTCAGTTAGGTAAGCCTTTGTTCTTTGCCAGGTTGGCTTTTGGGTCATTCTTAAGGGATTCACACTTCTCCTTGAGGGGTTTTCTTTTTCTTTTCTTCTTCTTCTT
>NW_003852499.1:6126721-6128271 GCF_000181295.1 Otolemur garnettii
CCATAGGCGCTGCCCAGGGTTTTCTTTTTCTAAGTCAGGCCCTCCCCAGGAGGGCACAGAAGTCCTAGATTACAGCAGGTGAGGACTTGGGGGGGGCATTCATCTCCAAGTGTTTTGTATATTGGGACGTAAATGTAGACCTTTAGTCTTCTGACCATTTCTTTTTCTTTCTTTTTTTTTCTGAGACAGAGTCTCACTATGTCGCCCTTGGTAGAGTGTTGTGGCATCATAACTCACAGCAACCTCAAACTCGTGGCTTAAGCAATTCTCTTGCCTCAGCCTCCTGAGTAGCTGGGACTACAGGCACCCACCAGAGTGCCCAGCTCTTTTTTAGTTGTAGCTGTCATTGTTGTTTAGCAGGCCCAGGCTGGGCTTGAACCTGCCAGCCTTGGTGTATGTGCCTGGTGCCTTACCCACTGAGCTATGGGCATCGAGCCGTCTTCTGACCATTTCTGATCCTTGAGTCTACTACTCCTTCATTGAATCTTTTGCTTGCATTCTGTATATGAAGAAAAAGAGAGAGCTTTGGCCAACATCACTGTTAGCATAAAAGACATCTGTAAAACCATACAGTCCCATGGGTTCCATTAATTAAAATGCCTATGTGTTTATGTTTTCAAGGTCACAGCATTTTTTTCCATAAATTTCATCTCATTTCTTTGATCAGTGATTTAGAAAATTATTTGGTATAGTATTCACAACCCATTGCTTTACACTGTGTTTTTGAAAGCACCCAGCTGTTATGAAGGGATGATGTGAGTTTCAGGATTTAACTGAAATGTGTTTGATTCCTTGGCTTTAGCACTGAAATCTGTCATGGTGGAAAGGGATTTGTGCAATAGTACTACTCAGACGTTGGAGGGAGGGCAGCCAGGAAAATAGACGGATGAAAGAATTCTTAATTTTAGTTTGAGGAGCACTGTTCTCAGTAATAGTTACTTTTAAAAATTGTGTAAATTTCCAGGTCTACCAGCCAAGCCCAGATGAGTGCTTTTCATACAGGGCAGAAAGGCTGTGACTTCCTCTGTCTTTTGCCTGCTCTGAGTTCCCTTGTGTTGCTGAACTGGCAGCAGCAAGAAGTGGATACAAACTTCTTTCTTCTTATTCAACATCCTCCTAAACCATAATTATCTTCAGATTTGGGAGTTAATTAAAAATCCTTTTCAGGTATTTTAATACTAGATTGTGGTGATGGTGGCACAACTTGGCAAATCTATTTAAAAAAATCACTGATTTGTACACTTAATATTGGGTAAATCTTATTGTAAGTAAGATACAACTAGACAGGGTAGGGGTTTATCCAGAGGTCCACCACCATAAAGGTTAGAAAAACATCCCATCCAGTCCTAAGCACTGCTCCATTCTCTAGCCTGGGGAGACTCCTTTTGGGGAGCCAGGAGCCCTGCTCTAAATCCTTTCCACTTCTGGCTGCCCATACGGAGTCTCACCAGGCTGCAGAGGTTCTGGTGTCAGGAGTGTGGCACAGCCTGTCACTGTTACCTGGCCTGCCTCTTTGTTCTGCCCAGGGTGTTGAGCACCTAGCATGGTTG
>NW_003852499.1:6129095-6130817 GCF_000181295.1 Otolemur garnettii
AAAAAAAAAAAAAAAGAATGAGTGGTTTACATTGTCTTGCAGGGATGAGGTAGAGACCTGACTGTATTAGTGGTATATTTCTATGTCATGCTACAGTCATATTTATTGAATTCCTGCTGTGCTTACTGTGTGGTTTGAAATACTGTGGGTCAGATGTCTTCTGAAACAAACATAAGGTTATGTAGTTAATGCCTTATTTTTATTTTTTAACTTTATTCAAATTAATATGAGGGTACAATTTTAGGTTACATGTTCTCACTTCCAGGGTAAAGTTCCATTTATAGAAGAGCCCCTCACCCAGGAGGCGTGTTATACACCCTCACAATGTGCACAGTAGGTGAGATCCCGCCTCATGCCCTCCCTCCTTCTGCATACATCCTCCTCCTTTCCCCCTCCTGCTTCCCTCTATCTGGGAACTGAACTATAATAGTGTTTTATTGTTCTTACGAACATGTAATTGTTTATATATTAATTGCATATCAGTATGGAGTACATTGGATATTTATTTTTCCATTCTTGTGATACTTTACTAAGAATAATATATTTCACCTCCATTCAGGTAAATGTAAAAGATGTAAAGTCTCCATCTTTTTAATGGCTGAATAATATTCCATGGTATACATAAACCACAGTTTGTTGATCCATTCATGAGTTGATGGGCACTTAGGTTGCTTCCATGACTTGGCAATTGTGAATTGAGTCACAATAAACATTCTAGTGCAAATGTCTTTGTGGTAAAATGATTTTTGTTCTTCTGTGTAGATACCTAATAATGGGATTGCTGAGTCAAATGGAAAGTCTGCCTTTAGATCTTTGAGGATTCTCCATACTTCTCTCCAAGAAGGCTATTTTAGTTTGCAGTCCCACCAGCAGTGTAGAAATGT
This sequence comes from Otolemur garnettii, assembly GCF_000181295.1. Lineage (NCBI taxonomy): Eukaryota > Metazoa > Chordata > Mammalia > Primates > Galagidae > Otolemur > Otolemur garnettii. The sequence continues at coordinate 6,129,980 of NW_003852499.1, forward strand.
TCCCTTCTCTCCACACCCATACCAGCATCTGGGTTTTGGGACTTTGTGATGCGGGCTGATCTTGCTGGGGTTTGGTGAGATCTTAGTGTGGTTTTGATTGGCATTTCTTTGATGATTAAAGACAATGAACTTTTTTTCATGTGTACGTTTGGCGTTTGTCTGTCATGCTCAGAGAAGTTTCTGTTCAAATCACTTGCCCACTTATAGAGAGGGTTGTTTGCACTTTTCTTAATGTTTCTTTTGAGTTCTCTGTAGATTCTAGTTATCAGGCCTTTGTCAGATTCATAACATGAAAATATCTTCTTCCATTCTGACAGCTGTTTGCTCTGTTTGTGGTACTCTTAGCTGTGCAAAAGCTTTTTAGCTTGATCAGATCCCTGTTATTTATTTTTGGTGTTGCTGCAATTGCTGGGAGGCGCGTCATCTTCCTCATAAAGTTTTTTCCCAGGCCAGTATCTTCAAGTGTTTCCTCCATACTCTTTTCTAGAATATTTATTGTTTTATGTCTTAAATTTAAATTTTTGTCCAACAAGAATCAATTTTTGTTAATGATGAGAGGTGCGGGTCCAGTTTCAGTCTTCATGTGTATAACCAGTTCTCCCAGCTAGTTAAAGCCCTTTAATGAAATCTTTCTGTCTGCAGGGATCCTCAAACTTTTTAAAACAGAGGGGGGCCAGTTCACTGTCCCTCAGACCATTGGAGGGCCGGACTGCAGGCCCCGGGACGAATCAACTGCTAAGCAGTTCAGGCAGCAGTGGCAGAATCACCTGGCGGGCGGATAAATGTCCTAGGTGGGCTGCGTGTGGCCCGCGGGCCGTAGTTTAAGGACACTTGGTCT
>NW_003852499.1:6131118-6132862 GCF_000181295.1 Otolemur garnettii
GATTCTCTTGCCTCAGCCTCCCAAGTAGCTGGGACTATAGGTGCCCGCCACAATCCCGGCTATTTTTTGTTGACAGTTGTCATTGCTGTTTAGCTGGCCCTGGGCTAGGCTCGAACCTGCCAGCCTCAGTGCATGTGGCCAGCGCCGGAATCACTGTGCTACAGGCGCTAAGCCCAATAACCATTTTTTTTTTTTTTTAAATTTGAGACAGAGTTTCAAGCTGTTGCCTTGGGTAGAGTGCTGTGACATCACAGCTCACCGCAACCTGAAATTCTTGGGCTTAAGTGATTCTCTTGCCTCAGCTTTGCAAGTAGTTGGGACTGCAGGCGCCCGCCACAATGCCCAACAACAATTTTTTGTTGTTGTTGTTGTTGTTGCCATTGTCATTGTTGTTTGCCAGGCCTGGGCCAGGTTCAAACCCACCAGCCTTGGTGTATATGAGGGTGGGCTACAGGCACTGAGCTATAGGTACCGCCCCAATAAACATTTTCTACGAGTGTCATTTTGGCACACAAAAAGTTTCTGATTCTGTAGCATTTCAGATTTTGGATTTTCAGATTTGTGATGCTCAGCCTGTATTCAGATCAAATATTTATTTAAGTTAAGCAGAATACATTCACTTTTCCTTGTCCCCAGAGGGTAGTATTTCTAAGGTGGCGTATTTAAACTATACCTAAAATGTGGGATGGAGGGGGGAGACATGCCCTGATTAGCTTGGTCAGGCATGGTGTGTCATGGTTCTGAGTCATGGTATTTGGCTGCATGCACACACCTGTCCTGAATTCATGAGAGGGCTGCTGGCATCCTTTGGTTGTCTTCTCCTTAAGGATGGCTTTGTTAGAGTTAAGACTTGTCTAAGCCATAATTGGTGAGAAGGGCACAGCAGTAAGTAACACTTTCTGATATCCTCTAGGGAGCACTTGGGTTCTCTCAGATTTTGGATTTCAGTCCACGGAGCAAGCCAAAGTGTTTACCTTCTGTGTGCTAGAGCCAGCAGGTCAATTAGTGGTAGTCTTATGCCTGGGTAATAAATTAGACAAGGGCTTTGGAAATCAGGTGGTGGGCAAAGCACAACTTGCAACCTGATCTGCTGCTGGACCTGAGCAGATGTAGGAAGGGGGCCCTGGGTCTCTTGGCCATCAGGTGTTGGCATTCTAGGACAGGGGTAGATGTAGAATATAGCCTGTAGACCTTTTGGGGTATATACTGAGTAAAGATTAATAAATGTTCTATAGAAAAACTTTGGTGGGTTGCTGACTTTGAGCCCAGAGCAGTTAGAATTTTCAAGCCCAAAGAGTCTATGGCAGTTGGTTTTTGGCAATTAGTCTTTGAGAGAAAAGAGACTTAAATTTTGGCTATAGTTCAATATGGCCTCTGTACAGGGTAGGGGTTCATCCCTAGGGCAGAAGTGGTGTGAATAGGCAGAAGTTGTGGGCAGTAGACATTAAAGACTCCACCAGAGGATAGCTTGGGGAATTTGTACTATTCCACAAGTGTAAAAAAAAAAACAGTTTGGTGTTACTCCCTTTCTTTGAATGTTTCATTTCCAACAAATGGGTTTCTTTCCCATTAAAAGGAGTCAAGGGTATAGATGCTGGAGTGGTATCAGAGTGCAGCAGGAGTCAGGGAAACAGATGGCCTTGAGAAGCATTTGATCCAGAGAAAACTTGTTGCACTGATATAATTAGGCCTAACTCCCATACTCTTTTAAGCTAATTTGGTATCTTTTTTTTTTTTTTTTTTT
>NW_003852499.1:6132882-6134267 GCF_000181295.1 Otolemur garnettii
ACAGAGTCTCACCATGTCACCCTTGGTAGAGTGCTGTGGTGTCACAGTTCACAGCAACCTCAAACTTGGGCTTGAGTGATTCTCGTTTTGTTGTTGCAGTTGTCATTGTTTAGCTGGCCCAGGCTGGGTTCAAAGCTACCACCCCTGGTGCCCAGGGCTGGTGCTCTAACCATTGAGCTACAGGTGCACAGCCCATTTTAATGTAATTTGGCAGGGAAAATGTATTCCACTGAACTGGTTTAGGGTTAGTTCTCTAGGTTTATTTCTGCTTTGGAAAGAACAACTGAGGTTTTTTCCAGGAAAATAGTGGAGAAAAATCATGGCCTTGGAGCTAGGCCCCATTCCCTTCTTGGCTTAGAACTAAGACAGATTTAGTTGGTTTCTTGGTAGGAGGTAGACTACGGCTGCATATCCACCTTGGAGAATAAAGACCTTTTCCTTTGTTAGCTGCCAGCCTCCTGAAACACCCTTGTTCTTGCTATTCCTGTTTTACAGCTAGTCTTCTCAGAGAGTGTCTACTTGTACTTGCTTTCTCTCCTTCCTTCATCATTTTCATCTCTAAGGAGCCTGTGGGGCATGATCTTCCCCTTCACCTTTCTAACACTTGGGACTTCCAACATCACAATACCAGTGACTTAGGGAGCCTCTGGCATCTGAAAAAGGTAACTGTCATCCTGGAATGTGAATTGAAAACATCAGTCGTTTTCATAATTTGGAGCTATCCAGAGATGCCTTAGGGAATTCACCTTTGGACACTTCCTTGTCCTTCTTTCGCCTCCTAAATCAGCAACAAGTTAGTAACAAACTTGTCATTAGGCAAATGCCTTTTCTGTTTTTTGTAGTTCTGTGACATTAGATATTGTGGCTCAGGTCAAGCTTCCATTTATCTTTTTCCTTTCTTCCCTGGCACCCGCTATACATAGCTCCAACTTTTCTGCTATCTTCTGTGCAAGTATGAACCTTTCTCCTATCTTCTGTACAGTGCAAGTATGAACACGAGTTCATCTTCCTCCTAACTAGAGCCACACAAGCCAGTGGGTAGACAGTCAGGGACATAATTCCAGAGTAAGTGGTTAAGTGTTGAAAGGGAGTTATGCACCAAGGCTAGAGGGAATGCAAAGGAAAAAGTGATTAACTTTGCCTTGGGGATGGAGTAGGTGGGGTCATTTCAGGGAAGTCTGGAAAGATGAGCAGGAGGGAAATTCTAGGCAAAGAGGAGCCATGTGGAGGTGATGAGTGTGTGGCATGTCCCAGGGACAGCAAGTATGACTGAAGAAAATGGTTTTGTTTAGCAGTGGTGGAAAGAAGGCTGGTACTAGATCTTGATGGACATTTTGAGCAAAAACCTTGCACAAGGTTTGGATTATGTTTTTTTTTTTTTTATT
>NW_003852499.1:6134313-6142868 GCF_000181295.1 Otolemur garnettii
GAGACACTTTCATCAAACTGGTTAAAATAGCCTTCATGTAACTTTCTTAGTTATTGTGTTAAAACGTTCATATTCTACTCATAGAAAGATTCACTTGTACCCTTGTAAGATGAATCACAGAAGTGAACCCTCGAATCCCTCTCCCTCCACCCACTCCCCCCTCCCTCCCCACTCCATGTATCCTTAGGTTGTTATTAGGTTATAGCTTTCATATAAAAAGGTTTAAATTAATTTCATAATAGGGGTGTGTACAATGGATACTTTTTCTTCCATTCCTGTGATACTTTGCTAAGAAGAACATTTTCCAGTTCCATCCATGTGAACGTGAAGGATGTAAAGTCTCCATCTTTCTTTATGGCTGCATAGTATTCCATGGTGTACATATACCACAGTTTGTTAATCCATTCATGGATCGATGGGCACTTGGGCTTCTTCTGTGACCTGGCAATTATGAATTTGGATTATGTTTTGAAGTCAGTGGAAAGCTGAAATGGGATCACATTCACTCATTTGCATATTTGAAAGTCCACTCTGCACTTGTATGGAGGTTGGATTGGAAGGGGTTAAGATTAAAGGGCTGTGTGATAGTCCAAGCTAGAAATCTTGGGTGCTTCCGCCAAAATAATGATAGGGAGATGAGCTTTATAGAGGTCCTAGAAAGTTAGAATCAACAAATTGGCTCAAGGGAGTGAGGACCAGAGGAGGGTCTGTGATGACCCCAAATTTCTATTTGGTTGGGGGAGGGTGGCAGCATTGACTTCCTGGGGGTGTGAGTTAGGGGAGGAGAACAGAGTGTTCAGTTTGGCGCTTACTCGGTTGGTGGGATCTGTAGGTATCTACACAGAGATGTTTAGTAAAGCATTTAGACCTCACAAACAAGCTCAGAAAGATGAAGATTTACAAGTCGCCCAATCTCTTTCTTTCTGAAAGAGAACAGCAAGTGTAAGAATTGGAGCCACCTGAGGCGGAGCAAGGAGAAAGGTGGTGGGAACAGTGGAGGCAGGTGGCCCAGGGCCGTGGGAGGACAGCACATTTGGGAAGAACTAGAAAGGGGGTAAGATAGGGCTGGAAAGTATCTGAGCCTGTCTCAGTTGCATAGCCATTGCCTACCTCATGGAGCGGTGGAAACAGCGCTAGCTAGAGAGGGAGTGAATGAGGGATGGCCAGGAAGGATTTTGGGGGTTGGTGGGCTGTGGACTTTAAAGCGGGCTCCTGGTGGGCTGTTCTTCAGGAAGCTTGCTTCTGGAAGACAGGGGTAGAGGCTGGTGGCTTGAAGGGGTACAGGGCAGAGCCAGGGCTCTGTGTATGTTTGTGCGTATTGGGGGATAAGAGATGTTATGTTATGTTAGTAGTCAGAGGGGGAAAGAGGCTGGAAGTGAGGAAGAAGTTGAAAATGAATGACAGATGGGCGATGATGATGACTGCACAACATGTGAATGTACTTCATGCCACGGTACTGTATGCTTAGAAGTGGTTAAAGTGCATATGAAGTGTATGATAGTAGATAGAGGCAGATTCAGAGATCAGAGGTTGGCTTGGGCAGCCTTTGACTGGTGAGAGCCTTCTCTAAGGCAGGAGCAGCTGAAGACAACTTCACTTCGAGTTTTTCACCACAGGGGAGGGCAAGATCACTGGAGGTGGGGTGGGGATGTGGCTGGAGTGGGCAACCTGAGGAATTTCTGGGCTTGGAGGAAGCAGCAAGGGTTCTGAGACAGGACTCCCGGTGGTGCAGAGTTCCTGCCTGGGGTTGGAGATGATGGTGCAGGCATAGCCACATCTGTCCATGCTTCTGTGACTTTCTTTTCTTTCAGCAGTATAGGAAAGGTATTTTTGTCCCACCACATTCCACTCGTGAATCTGCTGTTTCAAGCCTTAAGCTTTCTATCTCATTTGCCTTCCTCCCTCTCCACCTGTCTCTGGGCAACCTTATTGGAAGCTGCTGAGTGTGAAACACACAATACCCATTGGGTCCTCTTTGTCATGCTGCCTTGAATGAAGAAGTGCTGCCTTGTCAGACATGCTGGGCTTATGACAGCTTCATGGTTTTGTGATGCAGATTTTAAACATACTCCCCTACAACTTGGAATCAGAAATATTGTGAGTCCTTCGCTTATCGCTCTGGGGGAGTGAGCTGGGATCTGTCATATAGCAGTTCATGACACTGATACCACAGTTCTTTTCTAGAAAACAGTTTCTTTTTATAGGGGACAGTTACTCTGAACCTATTTGGCTGTTGAAACAAAGCTGCCTTCAGGAACTGGCTTCTGTCCTGCTCTCTCCTACTGGCAAGAAGAGGTCCTGAGCTAAGGGATTTGTGGGGAGCTGCTGGGCAGAGCATGTGAAAGTCAGGTCCAGGGCAGGTAGTGGTCATGGAGAAAGGGAAAGTGTCCAGAGGAGCCTCTTCTCCTTTGCCAGAGCCCTCTGCATTCTCCTTGTAGGATTATCAGATCCATGTGTATCCTTCTCCTAGCCTGGTGCACTTACCTGAAAGTACGCAACCTGTTTTCATTTGCTAGGACTTGGGCCCCATGTCCTAACAGAGTTCTGCCTAGATCCCCAGATTTCTGGGCAGGTGGGAGAAGTTTGTATAGCCAGCCATTCATTCATCAAGTGCTAATTATTGTGCACCTGCTGTGGGCTGGAACGCTTCTAGGTGGGATGATACAGTAGTGAACAAAAATCCTTACCCTCCTGGAGCTTACACTGAATAATAAATAAATAGCATTTGTAGAATGTCAAGTTGTAGTAAGTGCTTTGGAGAAAACCAGAGAAGAATAAGCAGCTTTTTTTTTTCCAAATTGGAATATTTATTTATTTATTTTAGGTTAATGTGAGGGTACAAACAACTAGTTTACTCTATTTGCATATGTTAGGTTGAGTCTCTCTCAGATAAGCAGTTTTGAATAGTGTGGTCAAGGAAGGCCACACTGAAAAGCTGACTTCTGAGTAAACACAGGTGATTGCTCCCTGGAGGGCAGAGATTTTTTTTCCCATCTGTTCACTGCTATATTTCTAGAGCCTAGAAAAGTGCTTGGTACAAGTAATAGATGGTTACTGGTATTTTTTTTTTTTTTTGAGACCAAGTCTCACTATGTTGCCCTCAGTACAATGCTGTTGCGTTGTAGCTCACAGCAACCTCAAACTCTTGGGCTCAAGCGATTCTCTTGCCTTAGCCTCCCAAGTAGCTGGGACTACAGGCACCTGCCTCAGTGCCCAGCTATTTTTTGGTTGTAGTTATCGTTGTTTGGCAGGCTTGTTTCAAATCTGCCAGCTCTGGTGTATGTGGCTGGTGCCCTAGCCACTGAGCTACAGAGTACCAAGCCTGTTACTGGTATTTTTTTAAAAAGTGAAAGTGGGCTTGGTGTGGTGGCTCATGCCTGTAATACTACCATTATAAGAGGCTGAGACGAGTGGGTTGCTGGAGGTCAGGAGTTTGAGACCAGCCTGAGCAAGAGTGAGACCCTGTCTCTAAAAACTAGCCAGGTGTTGTGGTGGGTGGCTGTAGTCCCAGCTACTTGGGAGGCTGAGACAAGAGGATCACTTGAGCCCAGGAGTTGAGGTTGCTGTGAGCTATGACAGCATAGCACTTTACTGAGGGCAACATAGTGAGACACTGTCTCAAAAATAAATAAAAAGTGAATGAGTCTGAGGAAAGAGTATTTTTAGACAAAAAATGGTGCAAATGCAAAGGCTGAGGTGAGAGAGTATCTGGTGTATGCCAGGGACAGCAGGGAGGCCAGTGTGGCTGACAGTGCTGAGAGTGGGCAGGCAGTAGGAAAGGTGACAGGGTTCCCTGAGACCTTTATAGGGGCTCCACGAGGTCATAACTATTTTCATTGTAATACACAAGTGATGATTATTTGAGGAAATGTAGTGAAGAGAGTTAAAGATCCCGATGGGTCTTGAGAACAGAGCACATAAATACAGGGAGGGGAGACATCCTTTAGGGTCATACTGTGTGGCTTGTCAGCAGCTTGGGGTACCCCAGTATGGCTTTTTCACTTTTAGTTGGGGCTTACATTCTGTGAAGGAGATAGACAGCAAGCAGACAAATCACATGTACTGTCTAGGGGGACCCAGGGGACAGACAATCCATAAGTCAGGGGGTCAGGAGTGATGGGGCAAGGTGCACTTTCCTGTGGGTAGCCAGGAAAGGTCTCTCTAGTAAGGCCCGCAAGACCTGAAGAAGGCGAGGAGTGTGCCACGTGGCCCTCTGGGGAAGGGTGGGTACCTGCCAGCAGTGTTCTAAACAGGAAGGGGGTCAGTCTGGCTGGGGCCCGCGGTTGGGGCATGGGCAGTCTGATTCATGCTCTGGCCACTTTGTGAAGCATATTTTTGGGGGGGGGGGAAGGTGTTGGGAATCATTCATGATCTCCAGGAGACATTTCTGTGGAATATGGTAATGAGGTCTGATTGTTATAGGTTCAAAAGACAGTGGAAGAAGAGAAAACCATAACCACAAGTGCTGATAATTCTTTCAGGGGGGTTTGCTTTTGCAGGGGAGCAGAGTAGTTAGTTGGTGGGGATGGGGCTAGGAGAGGGTTTTTAAAGATGAGGGGTCTTACACTGATGTGCATATTTTAGTGAGGGGTTCTGGAGGGGCTGGTCAGGAGAAGGAGACTAGTAGGGTGGGCAGCGTGGTGGAGGAAGAGAGGGCATGGCTTGGGTGTGCAGGCAGAGAATTGCTGCCCACAGGCATGTGGGCAGTGGTCTGTTTCTTGTCAGGGGAGGGAAAGCAGATAGGAAGGTGAAAAAACCAAAAACTGTGTCCAATGAGAAATGGCTGAAGGACCTGAAGAGAATGTGTAGAGAGCAAGTATTTGGAGGCTGTCATGTGAAAGAAATAATTTTGTTCTGGATACTTCCAAGGGGTAAATTTTGAAATACTAGGTAAAAATCTACGATTTTCAGCATGATTTTCATCTTCTACGTAGAAATTGAGTATTTGAGAAATTAACATTTCAAGCTGCTCAAAGGTAGAGAAGACTACCTCATAAGGTGGAAAGTTGCTTGTCATCGGAGCTGTTCGTATGTCACACGTGGTTAGAAGGGTCAGGGGTGTGGTGGCCAAGGTGATCTTTCAGTTGCTGCCTAACCCTGACCACTGTGTATTTTGTGATTTTACAGCAGCAATGGCCAGCAGACCAGACAACTGAGAAACCCCCAAATCTGTTCCAGGTTAATCTCTGGCCAGGCATGTGTTGGGCAAGCATGATAAAGCCTTACCTGCAGGTTCTGTCCCTGGCAGAGGCGGGTAATTAAGATGTTACAGGGTGTCTTTGTGGGAACTTGAGTTTTCTCCAAGAGCTCTACAGTTATTTTTGTGAGGTATTTCTCTTCCTTTGGACTGCGGGAGGCTTGATGTCGCCTGAGCCTCTGTGCAGCATCCTGGAGGTTGCCCTGTGCGGCCTGCCAGCCAGACAGCTTCATGAGAGTGCCCAACTGTGGGCGGCTTAGGAGGCCTTTGCTCAGCAGAACATTGTTTGGCACCTGCTGCTGCCTGAAACTGGGTATACAGTGCTGAGAAAAGTGGCTTGGAGCCTGGCTTTTGTGGAGAACAGTTTTTGCTTGGGATTCTCTTTTCGGTTGTGTTTTCTCCCATCCTCAGTGAGACCTTCTCCCCATCCTGAAACCCTCAACCCTGAGAGCCTAGCAGTGTTCTTGGACTCGTGGGTCAGGAAGGTGTTGGACTTTTGGTCTCTTTGAAACTCACTGTGCATTCTTGGTAGTGAGTAGTGGAGGTTCACCTGCTGTCCTGCCCAGAGTTCCTGCAATGAACAGAGTAGCATTGGGTGATTAGAAAATGCTGTGGAATTGACTTCTCAAAGTTGTTGCTGATGTCTGGGGTGCCAGTGCCTGCAGGGGAATGCAGAGTGATAAGTGCTGTGTCGATACTACTTTAGTTGCCTAGCCTTTTGGCAACCAGTAAGAATTGCTGTGAAACCAGACTGCCCTTACTTCCATTTGTGAAAGGGCTCTATTTCAAAGGAGCAGATGCAATGATAAATCGTGAGAAGAAAGAGAATCCTGTATTGTTGTGTCCTTGCTGTATTTACTTGAAACTGCATGTCCCTTGGTAGGTGGCAGCCATCTTCCTGGCAGACAGGGTTCACATGTGTGCCTGCACGTCCAATGCTTTCAGGAAGCCAGGGACTGGGGACATACATTCTGGTGAGTTTTTTTTTTTTTTTTTTTTTTGGATAAGCTGTATTCTCAGGTGTTTTGTTTGTAATGGCTAAGGATTTAGGCTCTAAGGTAGGCAGGTCTGGATCCAGAACATGGCTGCACTGCTTTCTTCTTGCTTTGGGACCGTCGAACTTTTTTTTTTTTGAGGCAGAGTCTCACTTTGTTGCCCTGGGGAAAGTGCTGTGGTGTCACAGCTCACAGCAACCTCCAACTCCTGGCTTAAGCGATTCTCCTGCCTCAGCCTCCCAAGTAGCTGGGACTCCAGGTGCCTGCCACAGTGCCCAACTATTTGTTTGTTGTAATTGTCATTGTTGTTTGGCAGACCCAGGCTGGGTTCGAACCCGCCAGCTCCAGTGTATGTGGCTGGAACCCTAGCTGCTTAAGCTATAGGCACAGAGCCTGTCAAACTTCTTTAAGCTACAGTTTCCTTATCTGCAAAATAGAGATAAGAATCTACCTCACAGAATCATGGTACGGATGCCATGCAATATGGACCTGGCATTGGTAGCTATTCAGTATCTTTTCATCATTGTTCATATAACTTTCTTGTTTCAACATTTAAATTTGACAGGAACTTACTGACACAAATCTTACTCCTTTTGCTCCTCCTACCCAGTATTATTGCCACACCTTGTAGAGCAGATGGAATGGAGAAGGGAGAAACTGATGATGGAGCAAACAAAGTTCTGAAACATGTTTCATTACTTTAAAAACCAAAGTTTTTTATTCTGTTATATAAAGTAGCAATGTATTAGGCTGGGTATAACCTTCTGTTGTGGGGACTTACTTATGACCTGCTATATGATAATAGCACTATGATTGATTGGCCCTTGCTATCTATGTTCCTGGCACTGCTAAAGATTTTACATTTATTACCTTAATTCCTACAAAACCCTATAATTTGGTGGGTATTATTTTCCTTTATACACAAGGAAGTGATTTGTAAGACATTGGGCCTTGGCATTCTTCTTTTTGATTACTTATTTTTGTGGTTATTTGGGGAGGGCCTTGGCATCAGCATCAGTGATTGTGTTTATTGAGTGCGTGGTTTTGATTTGGGCATTTTAATGTGCATTTGGGACAACAGAACCACATACCTTGAGGTAGAGGTCAGGTCATTTCTGACTCACTTCATTTTTCAGTTGCATAGAAAACTTGGTTTTTGTGAAGAAATCGATTGCTTGCAAGGAGTCGAAATAAAAGATTAGAGAAGGTATAACTGCTATCTTTCAGAATTAGAGATGTGGAAGAGAACCAAGAGGTCATCTAGTCCAAATCCTTCCCAAATGCCTGTATGAAGAGATGCTCCACAGCCAAGAATAATGAAGATTCATGGTAAAAATGCTGCATTCTTGCTAGTTGCTCTTCTTAGACTCACTACCTGCCCAGGCTGCCCATTGTACTATTAGATGCTGTATTTTGGTAGCACATTAGAAATTTCTCTGTTACGTCTGTCCAGTTATCCTTCACCTTCTGCTGCCATGCAGGCGCAGGCTACTGCTTTTCCACAGGACCTGTCCTTCAAATATGGAGCTGCTGGGTCCTATCTTCCCTTTATCAACTCCACAGAAACACAGTATGCTTTTATTACTTAGGTTACATCTGCAGAGACCTGTTCCCTGCCCTAAGGAAGCTTATGGTACGTAGTGGATGAGAGAGAGATTAAATAAGGTCCTTGCAAAATGGCAGGTGCAGATGAGGAGTACCACTTAGGAAAAGCAGGAGACATGGGTACAGAGCTTGGGGAGGAGAGGGCTAGTTTCCTGTTTCCTCACCATCCTGCCCAATGTCAGTTTGATGCTAAATGGAATGGGAAGTCAGAAAACATCTGAGGAGGAAATACATGCAGAAACAAGAATACACGAGCATTCAACTCCCTTTTGTGGTAAAAACACCCAACAAACTAGGAATAGAAGGAAACTACCTCAACATGGTAAAAGCTATGTATGAAAAACCCATGGCACATATCATACTCAATGGGAAAAGACTGAAAACTTTTAAGATCAAGAACAAGACAGTGATGCTCACTTTCATTATTTTTATTCCGTACAATACTGGAAGTGTTAGAGCAGTTAGACAAGAAAAAAAAATAAAAGGCATCTAAATTGGAAAGGAAGAAGTAAGATTATCTCTGATAGGTGATATGATCTTAATATGTAGAAAATCCTAGATTCCACCAAAAAAACCTGTTTGAGGCTAATATTTGAATTCATCAAAAGTAGCAGAATATGAAGTTAACACAATAATCAGTTATAGATATATATATTTTTTGAGACGAGTCTCATTTTATTGCCCTTGGTAGAGTGCTGTGGTGTCACAGCTCACAGCAACCTCCAACTGCTGGGCTTAGGCTATTCTCTTGCCTCAGC
>NW_003852499.1:6143622-6166235 GCF_000181295.1 Otolemur garnettii
TTTTTTTTTTTTTTTGAGACAGAGCCTCAAGCTGTTGCCTTGAGCATCACAGCTCACAGCAACCGCCAACTCCTGGGCTTAAGCAAATTCTCTTGCTTCAGTCTCCCAAGTAGCTGGGACTACAGGCACCTGCCACAACTCCCGGCTATCTTTTGGTTGTAGTTGTCATCATTGTTGTTTGGCAGGCCTAGGCTGGATTTGAAACTGCCAACTCTGGTGTATGTGGTTGGCGCCTTAGCCGCTTGAGCTATAGGTGCCAAGCCTAAGGTGTCAATATTAACTAAACAATTTAGTGCAGTCCCTATCAAAATCCCATGAGTATTTTTGTAGAAATAGAAAAACCCATCCAAAAATTCATATGGAATCTCAAGGAACCCCAAATAGCCAAAACAGTCCTTAAAAAGGAGAATAAGACTGGAAGACTGACATGTCCTGATTTCAAAACTTACCACAGAGTTACAGTAATCAAAATGATGTGGTATCAGCATAAAGACAGACACATAAACCAGTGGAATAGAATAGTCAAATATGGTCAAGTGATTTTTGACAAATGTGCCAGGCCATTCAATGGGGGGGGCAAGGACAGTCTTTTCAACAAATCATAACAGAGCAGCTGGATAGCCACATGCAAAAGAATGGGATTTGACTCCTGCCTCTCACCATATACAAAAATTAACTCTAAATGGAAGAGAGACCTAAAGCACCATAAAACTGTTAGAAGAAAACATACAACAAGTGCTTCTGTATTGCCAATCATTTGTCAGTGATTTTTTGGCTATGATATCAAAGATACAGGCAACAAAAGAAAAAATAGACAACTTAGACTTCATGAAAAATTTAAGCTTTTGTGCTTCAAAAGATACTATGCACAGAACAGGAGAAAATATTTGCAGATTATACATACCTGATAAAGTGTTAATATTCAGAGTATGTAGACAACTCTTAAAACTTAACAACAAGAAGATGAACATCCCAATGAAAGAATGTGAAAAAGACTTGAATAGATATTTCTTCATAATTGGTGAACAAATGGCCAACGGGTACATAAAAGATGCTAAACATCACTAGTTATTAGGGAAATGCAAATCAAAACTATAATGAGATACCACTTCACGTCCATTAGGATGGCTATTATCAAAAAATAGTAAAATATGTTAGCAGGAAATGACAATTGTTGGCAGTATGTGGAGACATTGTCACCCTTGTACTCTGCTGATGAGGATGTGAAGTGGTACGGCCACTGTGAAGAACATATAAAGGTTTCTCAGAAAACTAAAAATAGAGTCATCTTATGATCCAGCAATCATGAGTATACACCCAAAGGAATTGAAGGCCTGCTCTCAAAGAGATATGTATGCCAGCCACGTTCACAGCAGCGTTAATCACAACAGCTAAAATGTGGAAGCAACTGATAAGCCACATGTGGTCTGTACATATTGTTAACCTTTAAAAGGTAGGAAATTCTACAACATGCTGCCACATGGATGAACCTTGAAGACATTATGCTACGTGAAATACGCCAGTAGCAAAAAGGCAAATATTATGTAATTCTACTTATATGAGATACTTAAGAGTAGTGAAAATCTTGGAGTCAGAAAGCCGAATGGTGGTTACCAGGGGCTGGTGGGAGGGAAGAACAGGGCGTTATTGTTTAATGCGCACAGAGTTTCAGTTTTGTAAGATGAAAAGACTTGCGGAGACGGATGGTGGTGGTGGTTCAGCAACATGACTCTATTTAATACTACTGCACTGTACACTTAAGATTAAGATGGGGAATTTTATGGTATGTGTATTTTACCATAATTTTAAAAGTTGCTTCCTAGGTCCCCCCCAACCTTATTTAAGAGCTGTGCAAGAGAAGGAGCTGGAAGGCCGAGTCAGAGACCATAAGGAATCTTGTTTCAGTCTCTTGGGAGCCAGCTTGCTGCCCCTGAGGTGTGGGGCAGGGTCCTCACACACAGCACAGCAACCTGTCACTTGTCTAGCAGAAAGGCAGGTCAGGCGTGGGAGGCTTGCTGGCAATTTTGGTCCTTGTTTCTGAGGCAAAACATGAGGGAATCTCAATAATCTGAAGTACGTTTTCATCTAAGTTTCCTCCTGATGGAATTCTAAAACAAGCATTCTTATACACCTACTTCCAAGATCTATTTGGATAGGACACAGGTCTCACTGAATGAGCTAGGGAAGGGAGAATTTCACAGATTTCTTTTAAGATTTGCACATTTGCCAGTATTTTAGTGGCGCAGTGGCTGGGGAGAAATTCTCACTTCGTTGTTCTGCTCTCTTTCCCTTTTTTTTTTTTTTGGTGAGACAGAGTCTTAGTCTGTTGCCCAGGCTACCTGGACATCAACGTAGCTTGCAGCAACCTCAAATTTCTGGATTTAAGTGAACGCTTTTGCCTCAGCCTCCAGAATAGCTAGAACTACAGGCACCTGCCATAACACCTGGCTAATTTTTCTATTTTCGTAGAGACAGATTCTTACTCTTGCTCAGGCTGATCTCAAACTCTTAAGCTCAAGGAATCCTCCCTCCTCAGGCTCTCAGAGTTCTAGGCCTATACGTGTGAGCCAGGCTCCCTTTTCCTACTTTTAAAGGTAATTCCCTACCTGCTCCACAAACAACCACCCACATATTCTGAGAGCTAGATATTGAGTGTTCTCATAACCAGCCAGGAATCAGTGACGACCTTTGACTGTTGTTGTAAATAGAAACATAAACCCTGTTCCTGTGCGCACTCACAGGCTGTCTCTGCAGCACTGTCCTCCACAGCCAAGGAATGTGCAGAGCTTCTGAGTCAGCAGTCAGCTGCTCCAGGACAAAGCATGCAGGATATTGTCAGCTGGCAGAGACTACAGATGCCCTGGAAACCTGGCCTCACCTCTTCTTCCTCTTCCCTCCTCTGGCTCCTCACTTCCTTCATCCCTTCCTTTCACACCTTGGCTTTTCAGTCCCCAGGATTTCTGGCACCTTCCTGCCAGGTTTCCTGGTCTCTAGATTCCTGTGATTATGAATGTTGATTGTCCTAGGGTACTGGGATGAACAGTACACAGGGGGTGGTCTAAGAGAGGCTAGGAGGAGCTGGCTTTGACCTTCAGGAATGAGGGAAATGGGGGTGGTAACAGGAATGGCCCTCCTTCTGCCATTCTTCCCAGCTATTGTCAAAAAGAATGAGAATGGTGGGTAAGTCCCCTTCAAAATGAGGCAGTCCAGTAGAGCTGCAGAGTAACGCTGTGGCACTCTGGAGTTGTCATCCTGCAGCAGTCATGTGGCTTACAAAGTAGGAAAAGTGAGGCAGCCCAAGGGAATTAATCTTGTGTAGTCTTACCTGCGGTGCCTGTCTCATTGTTCTGGGAAGCAACCTACCTCTGTTTATCTGTTGTCATTAGTGTCCTGGGTCAAAATCCCTTAGACAGGGTACCTAATACTTGCCTTGACACTGTTGTAACTCTCTGGGTGCTGTGGCTGAAATCTATTAATTTGAAAGTGTTTTACAACAACAAAAGGAGTAGGGACAGTTATTAATGAAGGTGTTCATCTGTGGTGGGGTTTGATCTGGAAATTTCTGGTCGTGGTTAGCAGCTTTTTGGAAGTGACTACTTATTTCAAACAGAGTAGGCTACAACTGACCAAGGGGATGTTATCCCACACGGGCAGAACTCTTCTTTGAAAGTAAATGCCTAAGACTGTCTTCTAGAGTAGATGTGAGCATAAGGCAGGCATTACGATGGGGGAAGGAAAGGCTTTTTGAAGTATATATTGCGAAACCTTTACTGTGTTGTTTTCAGCAAGAACGTCATGATGCTGTGTACTCTGAATCCTGGGAAAGAGTGGAAAGGTGGATGCTGTTTAGGAACAATGAAAAGTCATTTTCTTCCTTGACATGAGGTAGAGATAGATCAGACCAGGTGTAGTCAAAGCTTGCCAAACACTGTGAGTCTGGTGGAGTGAAGATTGGTTAGAAACGTAGGTAGGGTATATGGGGTCAGGATTGCACAATGTCATCTACTTGCCAAAGACCAGATAAAGCTGCTGAATTCAAGAAGTCTCCTGGTGCAGCAGATACCTTGGGATCTTTTTTTTAGTCATTGTTTGTTACCTGTTTTCCTGTGCCTTTGGATAAGCCCCTCTGGCCGTTACCACTCTTATAACCATCTATCATTTTGGCCATTTATCCTTTCAAGATAAGCTTTGGCTTGTAAAAAAAGAAGAATGAGCTCTCTTTTTTCTTTTCCTTTTTTTTTTGAAGCAGAGTCTGACTCTGTTGCCTTGGCTAGAGTGCGCAGCAACCTCATACTCCTGGGCTCAAGTGATCTTCCTGCCTTCGACTCCTTAGGAACTGGACTAGAGGCACCGGCCACAATGCCCAGCTAATTTCTCTATTTTTAGGAGAGATATGGGGTCTTGTTCTGCTTAGGCTGGTCTCAGGCTCCTGACCTCAAGTGATCCTTCCACCTCAGCCTCCCAGAGTGAATGCAGACTCTCTTTAGGAATTTTAAAGTATTGCTCTCACTACTTACTCCTGCCTAGAATAAACCTTTATTTAGAAGAAACTGAATGTTCCAGTTAATTCCATTTCATGCCGGACTCTTGACCATGGAGATATTGGGACAAGCTGTGTTTATTAACAGTACAGCTTTTACTATTCAGAGCCAGAAGGGGTTGTTGGGTAAGGGATATATTTGAGGTGAGAAGCCAAGTCAGTGTGTTCCAGGTAGAGAATTACCATCTTCACCTCGCCCTCTCAGTGTATGAATAGGGTGACCAGATGTCCCGCTTTTTAACAATTTGTCCCGCGTCCCGCGGCATTTTAAAAAAGTCCCTATTTTTGGAAAGAATGCACGAATGGATGGGAGAACAGGAAGGGAATATATGGTTTTCAGCTGCCATGTGGCTATTTCACCAGGATATGAGTTTTATATTATTTTTGTTAATTTTATAATGTTAAACTGTAATAATAAATAATTGTTGAGAAGTGATTATCGAGAACTGCTCATCAAAGTTTGCATTGTTGTCAGGCCCTGCCCTGCTCCCAGCCATCTTGTCCCGCATTACCAATGTTAAAATCTGGTCACCCTATGTATGAAGAATGTTGTATATGAAAGGGCAGTGCCTAGTATTTAGTTATTACTTTCTCTCACGAAACGTAAGATGCATCTCCAGTTGCTTTGGGTGGATCTTATGATCTCATGCTGAGGTGTGGAGAGAAGCACAATATTATTTCTGTGTCACTCAGAGGGATTCTGTTGCTCAGTGACTTACCCAGAGTAAGAGCTTCATGACAGAAACACAGGTCTCTTTTGTGTCATTCTGGAACATGGCTCCCACTCACCTTGGGTTGGTGCATGGAATAGTGGGCCCATGTCTTGCTTTTACACCCCTTCTGAATACCGTGTATCAACAACTTCCTTCCTCTCTGTGCCCCCTTCCCCAATGGTCAGTCTTCTTTAAAGCAAAGTCCCAAAACAGCTGTGTTCACGTTAGTGGTTAGTTGGTGATAGATCTGTGATGAATTGCCTAGAGCACCAGGTGTGAGTGCTGTGCCCATGATTTTCTCAGCACTGGACTTGAAGGACTTCAGGACTGGCAGTGAGTTAGGGATCTAACCAGCTTAACTTTGTCATCTTATACAGGGGCAGTTGAGGCCTTGTGAGACGAAGTGACTAACCAGGGTCATGCAGCCAGGGTCTGGCATGTGTGAGCTCAGTGCCATGGCCATGCTTGTCCCACTGCTCCAGCCTACTCTCCATTCTCCAGTGGCTTAGTTTTGCTCTCTGGCCATTTGTTTCCTACCTCCCAGTAATAGTATCTGTAGTGATGATCATACAAAAATGATGGAGCAGGGCCAAGGTGGTGAGTGGATAAGGAGCATGTATGTTGCCATCTTGTATTTTCAGGCCTCTGCCCAACAGACATATGGGATGGTAGGTGTTTGGAAAATTTTGGTAAATAGAAGTTATAGATATGATGAATGCTATTGTGAAATGTGATTGTGGGCAAAATAAAATGGCTATAAAATCTCCCCACACTGTACCACACATAGTGGCAGTACTTTTTGGGTTCTTTAAATCCCCACTGACTTTTCCACTTCTGACCTTTCTGCTTCTTAGACTTCGATGACACCACCCTTGGGTCTCTCTAGGCCTCTCTTCACCATTTCTCATAATATTTTTAGAGGGCTTGTCTTTCTCTGCCGCCGCCTCTTGGTTGGTGCTTCCTAGATCTCATCCAGAACCCACAGCTCTTTTCTCTCCACAGACTTTCCTTGTTGACCTTACCTGATTTTTTTTAAATTAAATCATAACTGTGTGCCTTAACCTTACCTGCTTTTTAATAGGTTCAGCCACCACATGTAACTCCAAATATAGATCTGTGTCAGTAGCCACTTTCTGAGATTCAGGCTCATACCCAACCACCTAGTAAGCATGTGCACTTGGGGAGTTTGAGCGGAACAGGTGGAAAGGGAGCTCCCACTGCACCCTCATGAATCCTTTGCTTATCTGGTGTTACTGTTTACTCAGCAGCCTAAGCTGGAAACCTGGGGATCTGTGAGTGACTCTTTGGTCTGCATAAGTCACTCACAGGCCTATCTGTTTTACTTTCCTGTATCCTCACTTCTTCCCTGCCTGGCTAAAGTTTATCTGAAGGACGTGGCTGTTGCCTTTTAGAGGCTCATCTTCAGTGGGGACTGTGCTTCCCCTGTGATTGATTCTCTTTCTCTGTGTCCCCCAAACCCTTATGCCTCTCTCTGTAGTATAGGCCCTTAGTATAGGACATCGAAACATTCTACTTGTGTGTCTGTCTCATCTACAAGACTGTAAGATCCTTGAAAGCAAGAAGTATCTTACCATCTCTCCATCCGCAGTGTCTGGAGAGGGCCTGGAGTATTGCAGGTGCGCAGTATATAGTTGTCGAATGAATGTTTTCACTTGGGAACCCCCATGTGAAAATGAGTATGGCCCATAGAAAATGTTTGTAGAGACAGAAATACTGACCATTTCTTTATCTTTCTCTCTTTATGTTAGGTTAACGTGACAGTGTCAGGTGGATCCACGGCCATCCCACAGCCCTCTCTGGAGGTTGCTGAGGGTGGGCAGCATGGAGGAGAGGAAGCATGAGACAATGAACCAAGCTCATGTCCTCTTTGACCGGTTTGTCCAGGCCACCACCTGCAAAGGAACTCTCAAGGCTTTCCAAGACCTCTGTGACTACCTGGAACTGAAACCTAAGGACTACCGCTCCTTCTATCACAAGCTCAAGTCCAAGCTCAACTACTGGAAAGCCAAAGCCCTCTGGGCAAAGTTGGACAAACGGGGCAGTCACAAAGACTACAAAAAGGGAAAAGCATGTACTAACACCAAGGTAAGAGTTTGGCTACTGTTAGGCCCTGGAGTCACTGACATGAAGATTTAAATGCCAAAGAAAATGATTAGGTAGGGGTAGACTGGGTGAAAACCAGCAGAGTCTAGCCACAACATAGTGTAGGAAGTCAAGATATTCTACATTGTTAAAGTTTGTGGATCCTGTGACCTACATTTATTTGACTCCCATGTTCAGATGCTATTCTAAACATACTTCATGTGTTTACATATTGAACTTTCTAAGTTTCAACTATTTAAGAGCAACCTTGAAGTTAAGTGGCATTGGAACATTTTATTTTGCTAATGCTCTCTTTGAATGTTACCCTGTTAGGAGGATGCAGGTCATGTAGCAAGGACCTAGTTAAGCCCTGTTAGCATCCTGTCTGAACGTGTCTTTCTGGTTCTTGGCATACCATCTTTACAAAGTCATCATTCTATACTTGGTAACTGGTAAGGTATAGTATTTGCCAGCTTGAGAATTTCCCATAAGAGCTTCAGACCTCTTCCTATCTGTGTTCTAATGGTCTGGATGCATAAGCGAGGCCTTTGTGAGCCAAAGTATTTCTGTTGTTTCCTCACAGTGTAGAGAAATAGAATTTCCATGAGATAGACAGGCCTATGCAGAGACATGAGATGTGCACTCAGCTCTGCAGAGGTAGATATAAGGAAGTGGAAAAGGAAAATACATTTCTTGCTTCCCTCCTTGGAAAAGCTGGCAGGGACCCAGATTTGCAAATGACTTCATGGCTATGCTGTTATGTCCTTTTACAAGCTTTAATTTGCCCTTCGTGGATACCTAGAGAGCAGCCCCCGGTGGATTTGCAATTTCATCAGCAAAATTCAAGAAATTTGAAGGCATGACTTTTATAAGTGAGTCCTGGACTTTTATTAAGAACAAAAGGAATGCAAAACCAAAAATTGCATGTCTTCTTCTGCACATACAGTGCAAACTGGTTAAGTGTCCAGTCTCATCCTGAGTACTTCTCTGGAGTGTGGATTTTCAATATCATTTTCCTCAACTTTCAGTCTAGAAATGGGGATTTTTTTTTTTTTTTTTTTTGAGACAGAGTCTTACTTTTTCACCCTTGGTAGAGTGCTGTGGCGTCACAGCTCACAGCAACCTGCAGCTCCTGGGCTTAGGCATGTCTCTTGCCTCAGCCTCCCGAGTAGCTGGGTCTATAGGTGCCCACCACAACGTCCGGCTATTTTTTGTTGCAGTTTGGCTGGGACCCGGTTGAAACCCGCCACCCTCAGTATATGGGGCCGGCGCCCTACCCACTGAGCCACAGGCGCCGTCCTAGAAATGGGGATTTTGGAACTCATTGGTGCTTGACAGTTCCCTTGAGTGGTAGAACCTTCTAGGACTCTAAGATTGCCCAGATTGTGTATTAATAATCTTTGTCTCCTTAGACAGAAATCTGCATGACTTAGAAATCTTCCAAAAAGTCCTTTCCTGTTGATGTAAGAGCAAATGTGGTTTTTCATATTGTCTGTTGAAATGATGACCCATTTAAATATGTTGCAGATCTATGGGCCTTACAGGCTGTCCAGGGTGAATATGTGCTGAGTTTGTGTCTAGCACTGACAATTCAGAGTCTTCCCTGTCCACAGCAGTAGCTAGCTTGATTTTCAAGCCATTGCGGGCGCTCTGCTATGACCCAAGGTAGTTTCTTGGTAGTGGGGAGAATAGCCCTATTTGGGGGCTTTAGGAAATGATGGTTATAAGATCATGAAACTTCTCTAGAAATGTTTCTCAAGAGGTGCTGCCTTTGCCCTGAAAGCAGCTGTGTTTTTCAGTGTCTCATCATTGGAGCTGGGCCCTGTGGTCTCCGCACAGCCATTGATTTATCCTTACTGGGAGCCAAGGTGGTCGTTATTGAGAAACGAGATGCTTTCTCCCGCAACAATGTCTTGCATCTCTGGCCATTTACCATACATGATCTGCGAGGTCTGGGTGCCAAGAAGTTCTATGGCAAGTTTTGTGCTGGAGCCATCGACCATATTAGTAAGTAAAACCAGTTCCTCCTGCAGAATTCCATCCCCAGCCATGCCCACTTTTTCAGTAGAAAGGGAAAGGTAGATTATCTAAGGAATTCATACTCAACCCAATTTGTTCTAATCTTACTAGTATTCATCTGGTAGCAAGCCTACTCTGCTTGGAGTAAAAAAACCTTCCAGGCAGTGGTTCTACAATCTAGGACTCTTAATCACAAGTGCACTCCTATGAAAAGTAAATTTTGGCACCCAAATTTCTAAGTTAGGTCTTAGACTCCTGCTGAGCACTTGCAATGCTTGGGATTCACTCTGGGGCTGGGCGTTAAACAGATGACCAACTTGGGCCTGGATCCTCAGTGGTTCTTAATCCAGTAGAAGAAGTATGCAGGCATGAAACTCTCTGCCACACAGTCCGATGTATCCTCTGCTACTATAAGAAAAGGTGCTGTGGGACCCAGTCCTGGTGCAGACACATTAGAGAAGAAGCAGAGTCCTGGCTTGGTCATGAATGGCAAGTCAACAATGGGATTCCTTTGGTAAGGTGGTTCTCATGAAGTCTGCAGCCAGAATAGCTCCTGCTACACTCTTGTCATCACCAAGCTCAGCTTAGGCTTGTGCTTTTCTGAGCTCCTGTAGGATATAAATACAAGTTAATGCAGTCAGTGGTTTTTGTTTGACTGTAAGTGGCCAGTCTGAAAAGCAATTCAGAAGAGACAGTGTCTGTGTTATGAACTTGAAGTCTTTTTTTATTGATAATCATTAATGATTCCAAGAAAGCCTTATCAAGGAACCTTTGTTCTGGGCTCCTCCAGATGTGTCCTGTAAATATATTCAACCACTAAGCCTTGTCCTGTTTGAAGCAGTGGTGCCAGTTTAGCAAACACTGGCCAACAGCCGCCACATTCCTCTGGCAGAGGGAGCATTGCCCATCTGTTGGGCTGTAATTTGTAAAGCATCTTGGAACCCACAGTTGTCTGCAAAAATAAAATGTGTGCTAACCCAGGATTTAATGAGTCTTTGGTAGTGTGACTCAGAGGGTGGTGGTTGCAGTGAGCTGGAGAAAATAACCAAGATAACTTAGAGGATTTGCATGTGCTCCTAGCAGATTAGTCATGGGCCACAGGTAAGTTTGGTCTTAAGAGAAGACTAAAGGTCATTAATTCAGTGGATTTGTCTGCCTTCTGTGTGGCAGGATTCATCGGAGTGGGAGGGTGCTGAGAGGGTCTTAGATCAGGGACCAAATTGTTTTTTTTTTTTTTTTTTAACAACACATGGTTGTTATATTTTGTTTTAATAGACTTTATTTTTATTTATTTATTTTTGCAGTTTTTGGCTGGGGCTGGGTTTGAACCTACCACCTCCAGCATATGGGACTGGTGCCCTACCCTTTTGAGCCACAGGCACCGCCCCAGGGACTAGATTGTTATCTTTGTGTGCCTGACTTGGTTTTAATGTCTGGTACCTGACAGGTATCCATTAGATATTGAATACATAAATAAATCTCAATGTGATAATGAGCAAGATTTTTCAGTCATTTTGGGCCTCAGTTTCCACAGTTCTGGACTGATAGTGGGAGGGAGGATGGTAAGATACAGTTGGGTTGTGATCTCCTTTACTCACCTTCTAAGAATGTGTGAAGGTCAGTGAGGGCGTGGGATGAGAGGAGCTGAGTGTCTCAGGGAGTCACGCAGCAGCTTTACGTCAGACCTGTGGCACACATCTTTTGTCTCCTGCGGTATGATTGTAGATGCCGCTAGTGTGATGGCTCTGACCAGATAAGGGGAAGATGGAAGGTAGTCTCTCCTGTTGGCCACAACCCCATGTTGTCCTAGAGCTTTTGACTATCAGAACACCTCACCCAAGAGGTAGGAGTGGCCTACGTGTCTCTCTAGAACCTCTTCCAGCAGATCATATCTGTCCTTAAAGTAAAGGAAGAAAGAAGTTAGAGAGCGTGACTTGGAAAATGTTTCCTGCTACAAAAGGCTTTGTGAATCTGAATGAAGGATGCATAGGTAGAGGCCTGTGAGCCTGAGCAGGAGCTACTGACGCCACCTTCTCCATGTATCCCACCAATGTAATCTTCATGTTTCTCCAGGTATCCGTCAGCTCCAACTGATACTGTTGAAAGTAGCCTTGATCCTAGGCATCGAAATTCATGTCAATGTAGAGTTCCAGGGACTTGTACAGCCTCCGGAAGACCAAGAGAATGAACGTAAGTTGGATTGGATAAGTTGAAGAAAGCTTGAAAGGTCATGGAAGGGTGAGGAAAGGGAGAAAACTAGAGGCACCTGGGGACCATTTTCAGAACTAGCTAAGGGGGTGTCTGCCTGTGTGCAGCCTGTGCCCCTGAGGACTTGGCTTACTATTGAGGCCTTAGACATAGGATTGGACATCACAGTCTCTAGCATGGTGGGGACCAAAGGTCCCCTGTGAGTGTCCTTCAAGATTCGTTCTTTCTGTAATTTGTCCCCAGTGCTTTTTACATGTAGTGTTTTTGGCTAGGGGTTTTGTGCAGTCTCTATGCCTGGTTATCTAGACATGCTCTTGGATGTGTGAATGTGGCTGGGGTAATGACCTCTCTTTTGGCTTTGGTCCACAGGGATAGGTTGGCGGGCACTGGTGCATCCCAAAACTCATCCCGTGTCAGAGTACGAATTTGAAGTAATCATCGGTGGGGATGGCCGAAGGAATACCTTGGAAGGTACTGATTTATACTCCTTTGCCTGCTTGTGGCAGAGTGAAGGCTGGCCCTGTCCTAGCACTGACTGAGAGTTTGTGTCACCAGCGTTCATTCTTCTGAGAGTCTGTGTATGTGCTGTCCACTCTAGTTGAATGGCAAGCCTGCCTTCCTCTAGCCAGCTTATATGTGGGCTGCTTCTTACAGGACTCTCGTGTTAGGGCCCAGCCATACTTGGAATGCTTGACACCACTGCAGGATTTTTATTTTTATTTTTTTTGAGACAAAGTCTCACTTGGTCACCCTTGGTAGAGTGCTGTGGCGTTACAGCTCACAGCAACTTCAAACTCTTGGGCTTAGGCGATTCTCTTGCCTCAGCCTCCCAAGTAGCTGGAACTACAGGCACCCACCACAATGCCTGGCTATTTTTTTTTTTTTATTGCAGTTGTTGTCATTGCCCCAGCTGGGTTCGAACCCACCAGCCTTGATGTATATGGCTGGCACCATGACCACTATGCTACAGGCACTGAGCCACCACTGCAGGATTTGATCTACATGTTCATAAATAAGAATCCACCCCCTTTAAATGGAATCCCTAATAGTAATAGTTCGGTCGTTTATGTTTCAAATTGTTTGCAAATCTTGTGGAAGACTTTGACTTCTTCCAGAATTGTCATATTCTCTGAAAGCACCTTATTTTCAGATATAGGAGCTGCCATAAAATGTTTCTATTGATTGTTATCCCTCACTTTCCCTAAAGTCTTCCTCAACACCCCCTCTCATTTGGTCTTCCTTCCTGTCTAGCCAACTATTGCCACCTCTGAGAATTTCTTTCCCTCCAGGATTTCGGCGGAAAGAATTTCGTGGCAAACTGGCCATTGCTATCACAGCAAATTTTATTAACCGAAATACAACAGCGGAAGCCAAAGTGGAAGAGATCAGTGGTGTGGCTTTTATATTCAACCAAAAATTTTTCCAGGAACTGAGGGAAGCCACAGGTTGGTATAGACACTTCCAATACAATAAGGATAAAAATTCAAATAACCACTCATCACTTTGCTTTTGGGAGTTGGTAGGGTGGGTGGCCATTGGTGTCATTACCATGTGGTCTGCCCTGGCTTTCTCTTGACTCCTATTGCCTGTCCTTTGTGTGAGGCTTCCCACAGAACTCGTCTCCTACTCTAGTGTTCTTTTTTTTTTTTTTCCATTTAGCAGCCCACACAGTTTATTTAGCAATATAACAAGAGAGAACCTCCATCAGGATAGACATAAGGCAGGTACAGGATAGATCCCTAAGGTACATTCTTTATACAGACTAACAAATAACTTTAGATTCCACAACATGTGGCATACTCTAGTGTTCTTAATCCTCATCCCAGTGCTGGGGCTGGTCTGAGTTTTTTCTTTAGTTATTTACATGTTTTAAAATGTTTAATTCCACCTTTTACCATTCTTCCCCAGTGCTTTACTCTTTCCTGCAGTTTCTCAGTGTAGCATGCTGCTGCTCGGTAGTTCTCTGGTGTGACTCAGAACCTGACTTTAGGTATTAGTGTGTAGTCTTCTTTCTGAGTACCAGTTTGAGCTTGAAAGCAAGCCATGTGCCAGATAGGAATAAGATTATTGACTGATAGCTTTGGGATAGATTCACTTAGATATGTTGGTAAATGCACCTTCATTCTCTGTTTTCTAGAACTTGATTTCTTCCCAGCACATCTATTATTAGATTAATTGAATCAAGTCAGTGATTCACTCTTGGCTTTTAGGCATTGAATTGCTATCTTATTCTTAAGAATCTAGGAGATTCCTCCAATTTCCTTGACTGTCAAAGAGATTTGACCTGATAACTAACCCAAGCCCTCCTGTAGAGGTTATCTTCTTTTTGACTTGTTTTATTTTCCTTATTTGTATAGTTCCATTTACTCATTGTTTTGGGGGATAAGTTGGAGTGTCAAGTGAATTATGCAGCAATACAAAGAGAAACAGAGATTCCCGTATTTTCATTAATTGATTATACAGGAAACAAGAATCTGGGCTTAGACATCTTTCCCTGCCTGGAGTTTTACAAGCCCTATCTCATGTACGACCCATGTGTTACATTTCTGGCTGCCTGATGCACCTTTATCTCAGCAAACTCTTACATGCACATATTTGTTTTCTGGTCCTAGGTATTGATTTGGAGAACATCGTCTACTACAAAGATGACACCCATTATTTTGTTATGACAGCCAAAAAGCAGAGTTTACTGGACAAAGGGGTGATACTGCATGTGAGCAATGGATTTCCTTCAAATCTCTCTTTTGTTGAACTAGTTAATATGATCACTAAGAGAAAGAATTTTGTTGTCTGATGGGTTATTCCTACAAGGGAATGAAAGTGAGCACTGAACATATCTCCTGGTAACCCCTGATGTTTTTCAGTTTAACTTTAACAACTTTTGTGATGGATAAATTCAAATGTAAATAAAAGTGGGAAATAATGTAATTAAGCCTCATGTGCCCATCATCCAGCTTTAATAGTTATCAACATATGGCCAGTGTTGTGTCAGTAGTTCCTTACTCCACTTGTCCTCCTGCTGTGGGACTGTTTCAAAGATAGCATTTAATGCATATTCAGTCTAATTTCAGGTGATTCGGTTTGTGGTTCCAGTGAATTCCATATATGACCAATTATTGGTTGGTTAGTAGGTTACCTTTGGGGGGTGACAGAAGGGAAGGGTTTGACTCAGAAGCAATATCAGTGTTTGTGGAAGTTTCCAATGTTTCTGGTGTTACTTCAGTCATGGTATCAGAGGTCCAGTCCACATGGACCGGATCAGGGTATACTTAGGTCTCTGTGGCTGGACACCAAGGGCTTTAATATCCATTTTTAGCCACACCTAGCTGAGCCATTTTTCTAGGTGATAATTGCACAGCATACCCTGAGATGATGATCTTGAAATATGAAATCTGAGAACTACCAGATAGATGGTTCCTTAAAGTGGAACCACCTTTTTTTTTTTTAAGTCTTACTTAGTCTTGTTGGTCTAAATAATGAGAATTATTGTCACCATGTGACGAGAAGGTAGAAGCAAAAAGGCACCAAGCATGCTAATTTAGGCGATGTAATTCCCACCAGATTCCCTTCAGGGAATCCTTTTCCTTTGCAGGATGATGATGAATTAAGTCACTTGGTCTGCGTAACACTACTCCCTTATCTAGGGCAGGATGGGGATCAAGGGACAAGCACGTGCCTGCTGCACGAAGCTCCTTTCCACCCGGACCCCTGTGCCTGCTTCTCAGCACAGTGGTCCTGTGTGTGCAGGGAGAAGCAGCACAAAGCAGTTTGTATAGCCCGTGCTGCCAAGAACATAAGCAAGACGTGTTTGGTTGACTGCCTTGTAGAAGTGGTTTGATGATTATCTAGGGCTCTGTTGGGGTTACATTGCTATCCATAATGAAACACCTAGGAGTGGTTGGTATGCCTTGGGACTAAGTGAAGACCTAAAGCTACCATCAAGACAGAATGGTATTTATTAGTAGAAATTAGATAGAAACAATGGAGAATGCCAAGACCAGATTTAGTTTTCCTTTTTGTAAATTTTTTTCGAGAGCAGGGGCCATGTCTTCTGTGCATGCTGCTACACACTAACTAAACCTATTGTGGCCACTTGCTCAACATTGAACAAACAGTATTCCCAGAACCAACTTGAGTGTTTGTATTTTGACTTTTAGCATCTTGTAGTGGTGGTTGAAAGTACATGAGGGGCACTTGAAAACCATAGGCTCCACTTTAACAGAATAAAGACTTGGCTCAGTATGCCAGGAGCCTCCAAAACAGCAAAGGAGTTTTGTAGTTCTTCATATGAAAAGCCCCTCTTCTCTCATCATTGTTCTTCTTTGTTGGTGGATTTCTATAGAGCCTTTCAGAATCTTACGTATTATTTTGAAAACCTCTGTTCCATATTTGGTATGTTCCTTCCCAGCCTCCTTTGTACCACTGTTGCTCCCACCTCTGGGTCCTTTTGGCACTAAGGCTTCTGGGTTCTTCCTCCAGGTCTGCTGTGCTACATAAGGCTGAGCCTCTCACACGGTCCTGTTGCTAAAAGCCATTTATCACTCCAAAGATGATTGTTGACAATAACAAATTATAAAATGCTCTTTCAGTTCACAAGAGTACCGTTTCTTAAATTCTTTTATATGATATTCAGAACAACTCTGTGAAGTGAATTGGACAGGAAGAAAGGGGAAACGATTTGCTCCAATGAAACGGAAGAGCTAAGAATATGTTTTTAGACAGAATATGTTTGTGATAGCTCTGATAAAGAGCCCTCCTCCCACCCATTCTAAATTGTGTAAAAGGTTTGGTTTGGGAATGCAAAATCACTTTAGGTGAGAGAAAAATGGTGAAACTGCTTTCTGTTTGCTGTGGGTGACATGATTCTGGCTGGCTGAGTTTATGTTCCCTGCTGGGGCTTTTCCATCTCGAGCCTCTTCTCTCTCTGGAGACAGGACTACGCTGACACAGAGCTCTTGCTATCCCGAGAGAATGTGGACCAAGAGGCTCTACTCAGCTATGCCAGGGAGGCAGCAGACTTCTCTACCCAGCAGCAGCTGCCGTCTCTGGACTTTGCCATCAATCACTATGGGCAGCCGGACGTGGCCATGTTTGACTTCACTTGTATGTATGCCTCCGAGAATGCCGCCCTGGTGCGGGAGCAGAACGGACATCAGTTATTAGTAGCTCTGGTTGGTGACAGCCTCCTAGAGGTGAGTGCTGAGGATGTCAGGGCTTTTTAGTGGAGGCAGTCATAGTGAATCTGGGCATCCAGGTGCGCAGCATAGGTCCCTATAGACGTTATAGGAAGCAGGGAAGAGTCACACATAGCTGAGAGCTTTAGTAAGTATGGTTGGAAATTCTGCAAGTTTTGTGCCTTGCCCCTCTACTAACTAGGAGAGTAGAGACGTTCATTATCAGAACAGTTGCCAAAAACTACTGTTAATAACACACTCTCTTTTTTCCTGTTTTAAAAGGTAATTTATTTTAATTCTTTGTTTTATGTCTCCCTCCCAGCCTTTCTGGCCAATGGGAACAGGAATAGCCCGGGGCTTTCTAGCTGCTATGGACTCTGCCTGGATGGTACGAAGTTGGTCACTAGGAACAAGCCCCTTGGAAGTCCTAGCAGAGAGGTAATGGGAAGTAGCCCTGAGTCCCTTCCATGAGAAAACCGGGAGATGGAGTGGTTCAGGCTCTTCCTTTTCTCTCTCCTTTCTTAACTAAAGATGTTTTCATGTTTAAGAGAGGACAGCAAGATACTATTTCATAAAAATCATAGAAACCTAAAGATTTAATCTACTGCTCTTTTCTTATCCCTTCCCAAATCAAATTTATTATTGATGGAGAAGAAATGAATGGTTTTGAATTCAAAGCAAACACCAAACTGCTTATAAACATTTCTCAAATCCCTAAATATCAGATGTTTTGAAGCAGATTTTTGCAAATGATACAAAAATCCTAGGATTTTCTGGATGATAAAGAACTAATGCCTTGATCAGAAGAACTGGAGAGATTAAGATTTCCAGGGTGCAGTCGGGAGTTGATATCATTTTATCATTATGTTACTTAAGGCATTCTAGTTAAATGTGGTGGCAGGTTCTCCTTTCATCTATGATTTTTTTTTAAACTTAAAAATTAAAAGTAAATATTGGTGTACTTGAAAAAAAAAAACCCACTGAATTAGTTGCCTTTTAGATGAGAATCAGGCTGTTCTTACTGCTCATGACATTGTACCTGTTCTTCTCCTTGACTCTTGTTAACCAGTCAGTGCCTGTGGGACGAATGAGGCAGTGGGTATGGGAAGCAAGGGCTGGTACAGAGTTTGAGGAAACTGGTCAAGAATGAAGATTTGTTGTATATTTTAGATAATTTGGTATACTGTCAGAAAACAAAAATACTATAAATGGAGACAGCTGCTTGTCACTGCTCTGAGTATATTGTTATATGTCGTTGCAGGGAAAGTATTTATAGGTTGCTGCCTCAGACCACCCCTGAGAATGTGAGTAAAAACTTCAGCCAGTACAGCATCGACCCCGTCACTAGGTATCCCAATATCAACGTCAACTTCCTTCGACCAAGCCAGGTAAGAGCCTTCTAGTTCTTTTATCTGCATCTGGGCCCATTGTTAGAACCCTGATATATTGAAATGTATAAAACTATTAATACCAAACATATATAGGACACTTTTTTTTAGTCATTCAAGTAGATGTCTCTTTAAATCGGTGATAGTAGATACTATTTTCACATTATTTTCCATCAACAGATTGAGCAGCTAAGGCATAGCGTTGTTGATTGACTTGCACAAGTTCAAACATGACAAAAAATGGTGGATCAGGACTTTATCCCGCACCTCCTGATTCAAATCGTGTATTATAGGGGAAAGAGCACCTGTCCAGTAGTCAGATGTGACTTCCACTTGCATTATTGTCCTAATTACTTGTGATTTGGACAGGTCATTTCGCTTTCTCTGAACCTCGGTTTCTTTACCTGAAAAATGGGTGTAATAATCCCTCCCTACTCACAAGATCATTGAAAGATATTATTACCACTGTCAGTCAGTCTTTCCCTTCCCTTTTCCCTTTCCCTTTCCGTGGTATCACAGCTCACAGCAACCTCAATCTCTTGGGTGTAAACGATTCTCTTGCCTCAGCTTCCCAAATAGCTGGGACTACAGGTGCTTGCAATTTTTTTTTGTTGTTGCAGTTGTCATTGTTGTTTAGCTTGCCCAGGCCAGGTTCGAACCTGCCAGCCTCGGTATATGCGGCCAGCGCCCTATTCACTGAGCTACAAGCATCACCTATCAGTTGATTTTTTTATACTTTTGAGTGGTTTCTCAGAATCTCTAAAGCTTTGATACTGCAGTTAGGATGACTCTTACAAACTGTAATAATCCCAAAGAGTAGAGCAATTGTTAGAAAGCAGCCCATTTGATGTATTTGCCTATATTCTAGTGTGATTTTTAATTTGCCCTCTACTTGAAGTTCATATCTTTAGGTCTTCTATACATACCTGTGGTAAGTTCTTATAGTTGTTTGTAAAACCTGCTATTAGCAGGCAGCATCATGGTCCAACAGGGACCTCCACAGCCAAGTAACTAAGCTTTAGCACACCTTCTTAGAGTTAATATGCATTTGTTTCTCTGTAACTCCACCTCATTCCATAAAGAATGTAACAGTTGTCATTGTAACTTCACTCTAAACTTTTTCCAACCTGCTATCCCACTCTTTAATCTTCGCCATTCTGCTCTGAGGTGGGAATTTATTATTTGATGTTGATTTTCATTCTGTTTGACTTGGTAACTTTCCGGCAGGTGCGCCATTTATATGATACTGGAGAAACAAAAGATATTCATCTGGAAATGGAGAACCTGGTGAATTCCCGAACTACCCCAAAGCTGACTCGAAATGGTAAGTTCTGGCAATGGCCTTTTGAAATGCAGATAAGCTAGTCAGAGAAATCTTCGCTTGTTTATTGAGCACACAGCTCAATGCACAAGGCAGGTCCCCACAACGCCAATACCTTGGTATAAGTAAGGTTTAAGACAGTATAGAGATAAATCAGATACATACACTGGAAAGGTTGTAGGGAGAAAGAGGAAGAGAGCATGAGAGTCTTTGCGGGAAGACTACAGAAGAATTGGTGGCATTCTAGCTAGGTCCTGCAGCACTGCCAGGATTCAGTGAGAAAGGCAATCACCACTCTGTATGTTGTATATACTGAAGGTGTTTTTTGTTTTTTTGTTTTGGGGGTTTTTTTTGCAGTTTTTGGCCAGGGCTGGGTTTGAACGTGCCATCTCCGGCATATGGGGCCGGTGCCCTACTCTTTTGAGCCACAGGCGCCACTCACTGAAGGTGTTTTGAAAGGAGAGTAAAGTGAGCACACCTGAGAACATAAGGAGGCCTGGAGAAGGGAAATGCCAGAGATGGGGAGATGAGTTAGAAATGCAGTGCAGTGGTCAGGCTAAGGGTGAGAAAAGCCCAAATCTGGTCCTGAAAAGCTGGGGATGGAAAAGGGAGAGAGAGGGTGGTGGAGAAGAACTTGGACTTTGGGGCCAGATACAACTGGGTCCTAGTCCAGGCTTTGCTATTTGTGAAGTGTATGGCCTTGAAGAGATGATTGAACATCTCTGAATTTGAGTTTTCTGGTCTACGAAGTTGGGGGTGATCGTGAGGGTTCTGTGAGTACAGAAAGTGCTTATTATAGTGCTTGGCATTTAGTGGGTGGTCCTTGCCATTGGAATCATGTGACAGAATATTAAGGAGCCAGAATCCATAGGCATGGGCAGTTGGTTGCCCTGTGGGGCAAGAGGCAGATGTTTGTGGATGGTGTTGCATTGGTGTGGGTAAGGCAGGGGAGAGCCAAGAAGGTATGAGAGAAGTTATGAATTGTGTTTTGGACATTTGGAATTTGACATATTTTGGTATATCGAGGTGGACACGAGGACCAACAGGCAGTTGGAAACATTTTCATTTTTTTCTACTGGGCCATCATTTCCTAGAAAGCAGAGAGTGTATCTTTAGTCACTGTTCTTATTTTAGAGCCTAGAATACTGAAGTTGTCCAATACGTATTGGATGGTTGGATATACAGACTTGGGAGGCATCTGAATAAAGTTAATTTCTGAGCCAAGAGATGGCACTAGAAGTGGTTCTGTCTGTAGTTTCAGGGTATGTTTTCACTGTGAAGGACTTAAATGAAACAGGATTTTTATGATACACAGTTTTTATCTTATGTTCACAAATCACTAAATGACTTAGTACAAAGCTAAATATTTTCAGCTGCTTTAGGTAAGGGAACAGACTTTCTTGGACACAAATAGGAGTTCACAGATTCTCTGAAATGCTTCATCTCAGAGCTTTTCTCATGTAAGTAAGAAAGGGATTTTTAAGAAGTTTATTTGGGTTTTAGGAGATTTATCGAAGAACTATAAAACATGCATTTGCCTATTCAGTTTTTTAAGATGTGACAGTTTATAATACAAGGTGCCAGAATTGGTCTGAGAGATTATCTGGGGTTTTTGGCTTTGTCAGTGTAACTCTACAGAGTTTCATCACTTGGCAAATTGCTGACTGCCTTGGAAAGTGTAAGAGTAGACTTTGTTTGCTTTTAGTTGAATGTGCTGCTAGATAGAATGGAACTTTTCTTATCTGTTACTTTGGAGAGAAAAGGCTTCCTCAGCCACTTGCCAAACCACTCTCTAGGGAAATCTTAGAACTGTGCAAGTGAGGGTGCTCACACAGTAGGTGGCACTCTTCCCTTTAAGTCAGGGTCCATGAATGCCACGGGGACACTGGGCTCTTCAGTGTGGTCAGGTCCAGACCACCCCAGGTGTGATTTATCAGTCTTTGAGGGGGATGGTCATTGACTTCAGAGTCTGGATAAATTGGTAGTTTCTCATCTACCTACAATCTCCCTATCACAACTCCAGGTCCATAAATTTATTCACTTTTCTTTTGAAATCTTGTAATAACTATTTTGTCCCTATAGTGAGTAATTTTTCACACTGGATATGTGTATTGCAGCAAGGATCCTGTGGCCTGTGGTTACCAGGTGACCACACTTCCAATAATAATTTTTATTGTTTCAGAGTCTGTAGCTCGTTCCAGCAAACTACTGGGTTGGTGCCAGAGGCAGACAGACGGCTACACAGGGGTAAATGTGACAGATCTCACGATGTCTTGGAAAAGTGGCTTGGCCCTTTGTGCAATTATCCACAGATACCGCCCTGATCTGATGTAAGTCCTGACCAACTTTGTGTTTAATTTTATATTCTCCAATGATCTCAAAGTACCTTTCAAGTCCTTTCTCCTAGAATAAGGTAAATAATAAGACTCTTCCTCTAGAAGGCAGTGATTTAGATTTAGTTCTTTTTAAGTCTATATATCATGCGTTATATAGCTCAACCCAGAAATGATGAGCTAAATGTTTAAAACCATAGCACTCATAAGTTAAAAACTGGTTTTAACACCCACGTGGGCCTATTAGCTTCACGCAGAGGAAAACTGTTTATTGGCCCTGGGTTGAACTCTTCCTTTTAGCCAGCTATCTCTCAAACCCTCTTGATCACAAGGGAAACCTGGCTAGAACATTTGGCTAGCTGAAGGCAAATACGTCACTACCAACAAAACAAAAAACAACGAATACTTCCCCAATTTATGGTGGTTCATTGGCATTTTCTTTTTGTTAAAGACCACACTTCTTGCAAACATACTCTGTCAGGCCCACAAAACTGACATCATCTTACCCACCTATAATAGTAACATCTCTGGCCATTCGCCACTGCCTTGTCTATAGAATCAGTAAGTACACTAGGAGGACCCCAGGTCAGCTGCAGGGACCAGTGCCCTCAGATTTCGCCCATCAGCATTTGTTACCATGGAAGCCAAACACAAAGATTCAGAAACAGAAGCAGAGAAGGTTGGATTATTTTGGCTGCATGTCCTTTTTATCATTAGGTCCACTTAAGGGCCTAGTGTCTGTTTGTTTTGTTTTAATGATTGCTTAAGGAATCATAAAAGACATAGGCCTTATTTATATGATAGTCATAAGCTA
>NW_003852499.1:6166330-6223735 GCF_000181295.1 Otolemur garnettii
ATGTGCCAAGTGAATCAGCTATATTCCAAAGGGAAGGCAAGAAAAGAAGAGTGCAGGCAGAAGTTGTTGAGGGAACCTAGCACATGGAGTGGAGGGCAGGCGTGGGGGCAGAGGGGACGTGTCCTATTAGATTAGGCTGCCTAGAGAAGATCTAGGTAGGGAATTAACTCATAGCAGAACACAGCAATGAGGAGGTAATCGGTACTGTTTAGACCACAATGAGTTCATTCAGGATGAGTCTCCTCAGTTTAATAAGCTTAACCTACAGGGAAAAAGAATTTGAAAAAATGCTATTAGGTCAGTAGGTTAACACAAAATAAAGGCTGCCAGGTTACCTTGAAATTGCCTAAAGAACAATGCTATCAGTTCTTACTCTGAGTATCAAGAAGCTTAAAATCCAGTAGGAAATGTTTATTAATCTAAATACTTGGGAAAACTCAAGAAAATTTAACAACTCAGGAAATTTAACAAATGGAAAAATCTTTGGAGAAAAGTTTTGGAATTTCCCCTTCGGGAGAAGGCTAAAAAACAATTATAAGAGCTCGGCTCGGTGCCTGTAGCTCAGCGGTTAGGGCGCTAGCCACATACAGCAGGGCTGGTGGGTTCAAACCTGGCCTAGGCCTGGTAAACAGTAATAACCACAACTACAACAAGAACAAAAAAAGTAGCCAGGCATTGTGGCAGGCGCCTGTAGTCTCAGCTACTTGAGAGGTTGAGGCAAGAGAATTGCTTAGCCTAAGAGTTTGAGGTTGCCGTGAGCCTCTACTGAGGGCAACATAATGAAACTCTGTCTCAAAAAAAAAAAAAAAAAAAAGAGAGAGAAAGAATTATAAGAGCTCATTTAGTACATTAATAGCTTTTCAGGTCTAAGAGGCATGTTGGGTGATAATCCTAGGGCTTTAGGAGCAGACTTACTGAAATTGGCTATTTGTCATTATTTGACATTAGTTTAATATGCATCACATGCAAAGTGCAAAAGAATACATGTTAAAGATACTTCCTATTTTTGAGCTTATGTTTTTAGTAAAAAATTTGTGTTACTGGAAAAGTGAAAGTTTTTCAACTTTCCCCTCTTTTTTCCTGTATTGGGTAGATATTTAATCATTTCTTCTTAAGGATGCTCTGCATTTCCTTTGTAAAAAAGGAAAGAGAAGAGGTGAGATAAACAGGCTTGCAGTCAGATTTCAGTGATGTGTGGCACCCTGGATTTTAGCCAAAAGATTGAGGAAATGGCTATGACTCCATGTGTTCTGTGGTTTGGGGACAGTCTACCCATCTTGATACATTTTCCTCATCCCGTTTCTCAGAGATTTTGATTCTTTGGATGAGCAAAATGTGGAGAAGAATAACCAACTGGCCTTTGATATTGCTGAGAAGGAACTGGGCATTTCTCCCATCATGACAGGCAAAGAAATGGCCTCCGTAGGGGAGCCCGACAAGCTGTCCATGGTGATGTACCTGACTCAGTTTTACGAGATGTTCAAGGACTCACTCACCTCCAGTGGTAAGGCCCAGGAGGCACTAGTGCAGAAGCCCCCATGTGTAAAATGGGGATAATATATATAATTACATTGTGATATTCTAAGAAAAATGTTCGGCAAATGAAAACACTTAATAATAATCACTTAGTGATTCAGTTATTTACTACTTTAAAAATTACTATTGTTATTAATAAAGTATTAGAGTCAACAGAATTTATACCACCCTCCAGTGCTTTCCATCTTGTGTACTCTTATAGGCATCTATAGCTATTTCTGATAAGATATGTGGTTTTTACAACAGAAATCCATAACTCTAATGTTAATATGCCCATTCTGAGAGCGCTCCATTGTGTGCAGCTCAGAGCATGGCACTACATATACCAAAACCCAAGACCCCGGGGTAACTCCTGTTTCTCTTTCCCTCTTTGTCCTGAAGTAATTATCATAAAAGTGAGGCTTCAGGACTCTGCTGTAACTAATCATCCTGTGCAGATTCCACCTTTTGAAAAGTAAAAGTATAGGGTTTTGTAACTGAAGTAGATTGAGGGAAAGAGTGATTTTTGTTTACATAGATGGAAAAGAGAAGGCTCAGCACGTAGACCCAAGTGTGGTTTCCTCTGTGGAGCTCCCTCCTGGTATTCATGTGCTCTATCACAGCCAGTTATCCTTGGGAGCTTTCTGAGGGTCTGTGAGCCACCTACAAAGGAGAGTACTTCTGGTCAGGACTCTCTGGCACCCTTAAGAGCTGTCCTTAAACATTGTTGATTTCTGTTCACAGACACCTTGGACCTGAATGCAGAGGAGAAAGCAGTCCTGATAGCCAGTACCAAATCCCCCATCTCTTTCCTAAGCAAACTTGGACAGACCATCTCTCGGAAACGTTCTCCCAAGGTGTGTGGAGGAATCTTATACTGGCTGCAAAACTAATGGCAAGGTATGGTGACTAGAATAATGCAGTTTCCTTCCTCTCTTGGTACAGGATAAAAAGGAGAAGGACTTGGATGGTGCTGGAAAGAGGAGAAAGACCAGTCAATCAGAGGAGGTGAGAGTCACGTGGGATCTGTTAGAATGATAATACCGAATTGTACCTTTTTGGTTTAAATCTGTAATTCCCCATTGGTATTGCTAGATCTAGTCATACTCATCCTTTATGGGAATTTCTGTGGGCAAATACTTTTTCTCTGGGCCTTTGCCTGTGTTTAATTTTCTAGAGAGCATTCAGGGAAATAGAACACATGTGCACTCAGATCTTGTTGTCTGTTGGAGTCCTACATTTGGCAAAGGACAGTGGCTCTTCTGGGATATGACCTGACTAGCACAAGTCTGAGTACCTTTTTATACTACCCTGTGTACCAGAGTCTTGCTGACTCCATGTGGACATTAGAACCTTGAAGAGAACTACTGAGCTTGATCTAAAGCACAACTGCCAGCCTCCATGCTTGGGCCTGACCACATTTCTTCTTTGAGGGAAGAGCATTTGGAGGGGCCTCCTTTAACAGAGCTGGTTCTTGGGTGCTTGGTGTCCTTCAGGAGGAAGCTCCCCGGGGCCACAGAGGAGAAAGACCAACACTCGTGAGCACTCTGACGGATAGAAGGATGGATGTTTCTGTTGGGAACCAGAACAAAGTGAAGTATATGGCAACCCAGCTGCTGGCCAAATTTGAAGAGAATGCGCCTGCACAGTCCACCAGCATACGGAGACAGGTAAGCTCCATCTCACCACTCACCCATCCATATTCAGTCAGGCACATAGGAAGGAGGGGTCTTTAGAGTCAAGAGAGATGGGCTGTGTCACGGCCCCCCAGGTTCATGGGCTCAAGACCAGTGTCTGGCTTTCCCTTTGAGTAGGGTAGCTAGGTGGTTCAAAAGCTCACCTACACCTTCAGGGCTGCTTCATCCTCAAAATTCTGACGTGTCTGTGACAAGAATCAGCAGAGGGATCTAAAAGATGTGTATCTGTATCTGTATATCTGTGCATACATATATACCATGTTTCCCTGAAAATAAGACACTGTCGTATATTTATTTTTTCTCAGTGTCTTCATCTCCATGCCAAAATGCATGGCGTGGCATGCATTATTATTATCGGGATTGGGGTGATATTTAACAAATGCATAGAAATCCTGCTAGGACTTATTTTGGGGGTAAATCTTATTTTTGGGGAAACACAGTATTTATAGACATATTTGAATTATAAAAGAAGTACATGTTTATTAAAGAAAATGCTAAAAAATATAATAAAGGTAATTAAGGTGCCTATAATTCTGTTAATATTTTGCTCATTTCTCATCTTTTTTTAGGGCTTTCTTATTTTTATAGTTGAAGTCATTTTTAACAGTCACTTTTCTATTCTGCTGTTTATTTAACTTCAGGCATATTCCCATGTTGTTCCAAATTCTTTGGAAGCCCCTGTTAGAACGTGTAGGTACCCTGCTTTTCTTAACTGTTGCACTAGTATTGGACAGTTTAGTTGTTTCCTGAAAAAATACAGAAGTAAACATTCTTGCGATAAAGCTTCTGTGGTGTGTTGCAGATTATTTTCCTAGGATATCGCTATGAATATGAACTTTCTGGATGCTAAATGATATTCTCATAAGTCATATATCAGGCGTTAGACAGGAACATTTGACTTGAAGTGCCTTTGTTAGGGAGTGTCTAAAAGTCACTCAGACTTCATACAAGAGAAGGGGCTCATTTTGAGATTCACACCGAAAGTTTCTTGTAAACTCCCTGACAAGCGGGAAGAGCAGCTAGAGGGTAGGGGCCTACCCTCTCTCTGTGTTCTCATTCTGTCTCTTCTACATACTCATCGTTGCTGCGGACTGGACAGTGGAGCCAACTTTGTGTTGAGTCTGGCACAGTTCATTTCATCTCAAGTAGTCGTTGTACTCCGGCCTTCCCATGTGGTGGTTCACAGAAAAGAGGTTGCCTGGAGGCTCTGACAGCCTAAGGCCCAGCCCACATAAGGAAGATGAGTTTTCCATATCAGAATTAGTAGTTTAGACTCACAGAGCATTGAGTTTGGAAAAAGGATAAGGAGAATCATAGCTTCTGTTTTCCTTTTTTTTTTATTATTTGCTTTTTGTTTAGGAGGGAGGGTATTTCTTTCCTTTTGTGACTTTCTAAGTGTTGTTTGACCTTCCTCTCCCGCAGTTCTCAGGAGTGTGTGTTTGTCTTCCAGGAGTACCTTTTTGTGTCATCTACGTTGACATATTTTATTCTGTTTTGTCTCCATGTCCTGTCCCTGCCCACACTTGCCTGTGTGTCACAGCCGACACAAGTGCGTGGGGCCAGCCTGCCGTCCTGCAGCCTGCGTGAGCAGGGTCGCCCTGCTCCCACCCCTCAGTGGAAACAGGTAAAGGAGCTGCCAGGTGCCTGCACAGGCCTTCCCACCCCTGTCTTCCTCCTGAGCCAGGCATAGCTGAGGCCTGCACGTCAGAAGCCTGGTTCACAGGACAGGAGGTCTCCGTGCTAATTTGAGTACTGACTCTGGGAAGACATTTAGCAGATAGTGCTGATTTGAGTCAATGATTTGTTTAACTCCTTGGGATTTGAGAAATCAGTTAAAGAGTGGATTGTGTTGTGAATTTGGCTTGAAACTAGCTCAAGCTGAGTGGCAAATTATTCAGGTATCTCAGCCCCTGGGGTTTTGCTGTTGTCATGTTTTTCTCAAGCCACCTTTTTGCTGGCTAGATTGTCTCCTTGTGACTATTGGAGGGAAATTCCTGACTCAGACAAGTCTAAGAGTGGGGGTGGTAGAGACTTTCACATTAAATAGAAAAATGTTATCCAAGAACATAGTTTTGAACTCTCATTTTTGTTTGTTTCAAAGCCTGGACAAGGGTATTCATGGACACCTTTGGGAATTTTCACCAAAATCTTTGTAATGTCTCCTGGAAAACTGCTTATCCTAAGTAGTACCAGATAAAGTAGATGAAGACACCTGGTTTATGACAGAAAACCAGTGAGGGGAGTGGAGGCTGGCGCTGTATTTTCTCTCATGTCACAGCTGAGCAAGTTCCTGGTGTAGGGAGTGGAGCCTGGATAGGCTGTCCTGTGGTTTGTTATTGTTAGAATTTATAAGATGCTAAGTGGTCAGATGAATTGATCCTTGATTCCATCAGCATCTTCCACAGTCAACTCCACTAGCCTCTTATACTATGAAGTGATATCTCCTGGGGAGCAGTGAGTTGGGTTTTATTGAAATTGTACTCAGGGCAGAATGTTCCTTGCTAACTGTTCTTTTAATAATATGTCACATTAGGCCGGATAGGGTGGGTCATACCAGTGATCTCAGGCCAGTGATCCCAGTACTTTGGGAAGCTGAGACAGGTGGATCATTTAAACCCAGGTGTTTGAGACCACCTCAGCAACACTGTAAGACCCTGTCTCTTCAAAATACTAAAAGATTAGCGAAACATGGTGGTGTATGTTTGAAGTATCAGCTACTCACAAGGCAAAGGTAGGAGGATCACTTGAGCCCAGGATTTCAAGGCTGCAATGAGCTATGATCAGGCCACTGTACTCCCACTTGGATGACAGAGTAAAACCCTGTCTCTCTCTCTCTCTTTTTTTTTTTATTGACACACAGTCTCACTTTGTCACCCTTGGTAGAGTACCATGGCAT
Source organism: Otolemur garnettii (assembly GCF_000181295.1). Taxonomy (NCBI): domain Eukaryota; kingdom Metazoa; phylum Chordata; class Mammalia; order Primates; family Galagidae; genus Otolemur; species Otolemur garnettii. The sequence continues at coordinate 6,172,439 of NW_003852499.1, forward strand.
TAAAGCTCACCGCAACCTCAAACTCTTGGGCTGAAGCGATTCTCTTGTCTCAGCCTCCCAAGTAGCTGGGACTATAGGTGCTCACGACAATGCCTGACTACGTGTTTGTAGATATCATTGTTTTAGCAGGCCCAGGCTGGGTTCAAACTTGCCAGCCCTGGTGTGTGTGGCCAGCCCCCTAACCACTGAGCTACAGGCACCGAGCCATAAAACCCTGTCTCTAAATAATAATAATAATAATAATAATAATTTAAAAAACCACATTAGGCTGGGTGCAGTGGCTTCCACCTATAATCTTAGCACTCTGGGAGCCCAAAGCAGGTGGATTGTTTGAGCTCAGGAATTTGAGACCAGCTTAAGAAAGAGTGAGACCCCATATCTACTGAAAATAGAAAAAGAAAAAAAAGGTGTTGTGGCAGGCACCTGTAGTCTCAGCTATTTGGGAGGCTGAGGCAAGAGGATCGCTTGAGCCCAAGAGTTTGAGGTTGCTGTGAACTATGACACCATGGCACTTTACATGTGGCAATAAAGTGACACTCTGTCTCAAAAAGAAAGCAAAAGAGAAAAACACATTAAAAGCAGGACCCATGAAGTAGAGATGGAACTTTGGAAGCAATGTCCAAATTCATACAGAAGCCAGCCTTCCTCTTTCTCTAGGCTTGGGGAGGTTCTTCTGAAAAAATGCTTCAGAAATTTACTTATATTTTATTTTGTTACCCTCTGCCTTGAAGTCTAGGTGGAACGCTAGACTCCTTTAGTGTTCATAAAGGTCACCTGAGATAGGAGGAGCAGAGAGGGAAGGAAGGAGAGGAGTAGCATACCCCAGTGAGTGAACATGTGCTGCCGGATGGAGCTTCTGGTTGGCTTGCTGAGGAGTCTCAGGTAGCAAGTGTGGCTTGAGGAGCTGGCCAGTCTAAGGCCTCAGTCCTGGTGGTCAGTTACACATGGGCTTTTTATCTGATTGATCTGTACCGAAGGGGCTCCAGAGGCTTAGTTTCTGTGGGACTGCTGTGTCTCCTGTTTCTGAAGGGTCTGAGAGCCTCCGACTGCATGCTGCATTCTCCCTGGAGAATGTTGTTAGTCATGGCCAAGGCCCCTTGTCTTCTGGATGATCATGATCCCAGTCAGTAGAGCAGAAGACTGGCAGGCTGAGGGGCAGCAAAATAGGACCATGAAGTCACATACAGGTTGTTCTGTGTGTCTATAGAATGGTCCCCAGAGATGGCAGTTAGACAGAGTCACTGGGTAGGTGGATGAACAAGACTTGGTAGGTGAGGAACCATGGACAGTGAGCATCCTGTGAGGTTCTCAGGTGCTTTAGGTTATATAAAGTCAGGAATTAAGAATTTGTGAGGCTGCAGGGAGGTAGCACTGTGAACCGATTCATAGTTCTTACATCCAAGTGATATGTTCCATATTGACATAGAATGTTTTCTCAGCATTAAATCATGAATCTTGGCCTTCTAATTTTATTCCCCCAAAGACAGTTGGAGTTGTACTGCCAGGTGCTATAGAAAGTTGGGGACAGAGGAACTCCAGTGGTGCCTGGGTCCTGTTTGATGCACGCTCATGGTTGAGCCCTGCGTCTTCCTTCAGGAATAGGGGCTGACTGGCAGCATCTCACTGTGGCTCACTTTGTGCTTCTCTTGAAGTGGATCAGACTGGGACAGGAGAGCGTGGCAAGCACGGCAGTGACGGTTGAATTGACATAAGCACCAGTTTCAGCTTACGTCATAGTGTGGAAGAAGGGAAATGAATAACAATTCTACCTGCCAGTGACTTTTATTTTCACCTTCCTCTGTCAACACTGTGCCTCTTCCCTTCCCCACCCTTTTGCCTTTTGATCTCAGAAATGTGTCATGAAGGCCAACAGTGCATTAACCAGCCTTGGTTTGGAAGTAGATTGTCGTGTGAATTAGGAATAAACAACAGAGCTGTTTTCCCAGGTCCCAAAACTTCATAGCCTCCCTCCTTCTCAGGCCTTACTTGCATCTATTCCATCTGAATAGCCATCTGAGCCAGGGATCGAGAATTCCTGTGGAAAGGACCAGAGAGGCCTAGGAATGTGGGATTGTTGATGTGGTGCTGAGGGGCTTCTGAATGAGAGGCAGACTCCTAAGGATGAGGGTTTGCAAGGGAGAGGGGCCACAGTGAAGGAAAGCTGTGGACATGTGTATGTATGGCATTCCATTAGGGAAAGACATTTGATTTTTTTTCTATCTTGTTACCTGTACTTTCTTGTATTTCCTTGGTTGTTTTCCAGAACTTCTGAGTGTGTGTGTAGGGTTGAGAAGAGAGCAGTGCTCCTTTGCTGCACTGGGTGTGTATATGACCCAGCCCTGGGAGGGAGCCTCTGTACTTGCCTCAGGGTGGGGGGCTTGTTAGTTTTTTCTTTCCACTCATAATCCAGCCCATTTCTTCTGTTCCCTGTTAAAATCCTTGGTCCCTGGTATCTGGAAAGTGCTACACTACAAGTTCTAACCAGCTGCCCAGAAGGTGCAAGTCCTCCCTGGACGCCAAGACACTGACAGGCCACCCTCTTAGATAGCCAGGGGTTTGGTGTTGAAGATGGAGGGCAAAGAAGGGGCCTGTTGGGACATTCTGGCAAATGCCCTTTAGTCCTCCAAGAACCCGCCTTCCTGTGGTTACTGTTTTCAACAATGTTCTCTTTGTTTGTGTCTATTGGTATAAAAGCGACGGGAAAAGGAGCGTTCTCGGACCTGCCCCAAAAAAGTGATCACGCTCTCTCCTCCCCTTACTCCACCTCCCTGTCGGGCACGTGGCAGCCAGCAGGTGATCCTCTCTGCATGCTCTGTTGTCCTGTCTGCCTCTTCTTGCCTTCCTGTGTAGGTAGCTAGTGTAGGCACCAAATCAGAACTTACTTTTTTCAATGGTAACTGTTAAAAACAATAATAAAAAAGAAAGACCATCTGTAGGAACCATTTGTAGCAGAAGCCACTTTTATTAGTGCAGATGAGCAAGTCCTGACTGGCAATGTAATGCATTTAAATCCTGAGTAGTTTTATCTAGTCCCACATCATGGGAAAATGACCATGCAATCACAAACTAAAATTTAAACTGTATTATTCACTATACTTGTCACAGATCTGAGGCCCGGAAGCTCTAAGAGCAGCACATTTTTCTAAGACCCCCTTTAAAGTGGTTGTTTTTTTCTTGCTGCCCAACGAGATGTGGTTAACATGGGCATTTGGGAGCGTTTATAGGACTTTACTACGTGAGATTGTTCCCTTCTGATTCTGAGTCCCCTGCCCTCTGCTCATCCAGTCCTTCTCCATCCAACCCACTTGCCCTCCAGGCAGATTATTCAAGAACTGCTTTATAGAGTAGACCCCCACAGACATGGTTAATGAGGACAGCAAGTGTCCATTTGTGACAAACACTTTCATATGAAGTTTATTTGTAGAATGGCTTTGGCTGGCATTTGTAGTATATTCCTATAAAATAAAATGCTAATTTCAGGGGCAAGAGCTATAGAAAGACCTTTTCTCCGTTAAGGTGATCTTTTTAAAAGGTGGCCACTAGTAACATGTCTAATTTTAAAGGCCCAGCCTACGTCCACGAGTCTAAGAACTGAGCTGTCATAGGCTTAGTAACTGTCCTATGCTTCACCTCTAAATAAGAGCTAACAAAATAGGAGCATTGATTATGACCCAGGCATTATTCTGAGTTCTTTTCATGTATTATCTCAGCCAATTCTCACAACAGCTGTCTACCTATCTCCATTTTACAGTTGAGGAGACTGAGGCATAGGGTAGCAAAGCCAAGTAATTTGTTCAAGGCCACACAGTAAATAATGGAGCCAGAAGTGATCTGGGTCTGTGCTCTGTCCTTACTGTGTCTGCAGAGACAATATGCTCTGGGTCCTGGATGAGAGTAGCCTCATAGGAAGCTTTGGATCAGCTTTTCCACCAGAACATGGTTATAAGGTGATCCCTAGTTAGCCGAAGAGTTATGAGAGTGGTTTTCCTTGTTCCCACGATTGTTGTGTTAGTGTTTTCCTCAGATCAGCAAGGCAGCTGCGTGCCTGTCCACAGATTTCCATCTCTCTCACCTATATATTCCTATCAACTGAAAACACTCCCAGTCTTTGTCCATTTCTCCCTTTAGTAAGTTAGGCTTTGGTCCCATGTTCCTGCATGTCCCTGAGACCACTCCCCAGCTTAGAGTTTCCTCTGGATTATTGTAATGGTCATTTATTCTAGCCAGTTTCCATCTCCCCACCTTTCCTTCCTAGTGTCTTGTTTTGGAAAGCTTTATCCTTTTAACCTCTTTTTCTAAACCTTCCATTTAACACCTCTGATCTTATGCCACTATGTGAAAGAAATAGGTTTCTTCCACCTTTGTACTAACTGCAGTTCTCTATCCAGGTGGGCAGAATGGCTGTGCAGACAGCTGTCCTTGGGTCACAACGTTTGACAGAGATGAGATTATGGTTATGTGGGAGTGGGGTTTGGTAGGGGAAGGGGGTATGTATTGAAATGAACTCTGAATTTCTGGCCCTGAATTTTTCACTGTCACTTAGTAGGTTGAAATAGAGCTTGGATGGAGCTTAAGTTTCTACTTTGTTACCAACAGACATACAGGGATCTTGGTGCTGACAACCGTGGCAAGCAGAGTCCCCGTCACGAGCGGGTAAAACAGCATGAAGCCATGGCATGGGATGCTGAGAGCCAAGCAGACGGGGCACGCATGGGGGTGGGGGGTATGGAGGGAAGGGGGTTTGGGGGGTAGCCCCCTCCCCTTGCTTTTTGCACGTTCTTGTCACCCAGCAAAGAGCCATAATTCTTTTTGTTATTAGTGTTGACCCCAGCAAGTAGTGTTCACCATAGAGCATTCATCCACCCAGCATTCAGGTCCAAAGTATGTGTGTTATTGAATATGATAAAGAGCCTCAGCACTTCAATCTCTGCCCACTTTTCCCATTCTAAGGCATACTACCTCTACCCTAAAATATGTACTAGTGGTAGAAGAGCATTGGACTCTCTGCTACAGCCTCTTAGGGGCTGAGTCCAGGTCAATAAGGCAGTTGGCATTTGATATCAGCGATCTTGATGTGGACATCCTAAGAGAGCCAAAGTGTGGGGATTTTTCAAGTATGAAGAGATTGAAAGGGAAGGAAGGTGATGACAGATGGGGGTGCATAATGAAAAGCTTTAGCCAGTCTTTTCTGAACAACGAAGGGGGGAAATTATTGATAACAACTGTCTATCACATAGTTTGATGACTGGTACAGATGCCAGTTAATGAAGACTGTATATTTAATGTAACTTTCGTAGTTCTTCCTACCTTTAGAGCTCTCAGAGTGGGAATAGACTGCAGTGAGGGTAAAGAATCATCTCTAGTTGTAAATCTCATGTAAGCCTTTTATTTTTACCTCCTCTTCTGCCTTTGCTGTCTGAGAAATAGTTACAGGCAAGCAGTAAATTAGGTCACTCATCAGACCTATTAGGAAGCTAGTCACAGCACTATCTTTCTGTGTCCTGTGACCAAGCTAGCAACAGGTAGTCTGTGTGCTGCAAGGATCAGATGCTGGTCAGGGAGGAGAGAGTGCGGTGGGGGTCCTTCTCATCCTCTGCCCAAGGCCCTGCTCCACTGTGCTCACCCTTATTGGGCTGCTCTCTCCCGTGGTGCTGAGTGTGGCCCAGCCCCCCTTTCCCTTCTCAGGGTATATTCTTCTCAAAAAGGAAAGTAGGCATTTTCATTGAGCAGGGCAGTGCCCTACATTTTGAGGAATGCGTGTTTAATGAGGTGCTGGTGATTTTCAATGAAACAGTGCCTAAAAGAAGAATGTAGAATAGAAGGAGAAACTGGCATGGAGAGAAACAATTTGAAGTCTAGGGCTGTGGTGCAGAGGGGAAAGGTAGGTTTGAGCTCAGCGGGCAGCAAGAGCTGCAGAACTTTTGCTTTCTTTTCCCTTTTGAGCTGGTTACTGGATTTCTCAGTGCGGGCCTGGATACTTTTGAGGGACATTGTTATGTTCCTTTCCAGGACCCTCCCTCCACTACTCCATAACCCTACACATGCACACACCTGCTTTCTCTGCCCTACCTTGTCCCTAATCCCCCACTTCTCCTACTGGCTCTGACCCCTTCGTCACCCCAGGGGGACACCCAGTCTTCTCTCTTGCTTCCTTTTGGTGGGTGGTGCTCTTCTACAGAGATCTTCTTCAGCTCCCTCTGGGACCTGTACTGCTGATTCTATTCCCAGGGCTGAGCTTGGGGCCAGTGAGCTGGCTGAGCATCTGGAGCAGAGGCTGGCTAGGCACCAGGTAGCTGTCGCTCCACATTGTCACACCATGGAGCCGTGAGAGCGGCTGAGTAGGGGGTGTGATGGATCTGCCTAGAGCTGGAAGAGTAGAGGGCTTCTCAGTGCCATGACTGTAACTCTGCCCCTGCCACCTGGTTCATGCTGAACCTTGTAGGAAACTAAGTGGTTATGGTTTGCCAACACTTTTCAGCCACCTTGCTCTCTGGGACCAGAGAGTGCCTGGCTACATGGGTCAACCACCAAGGAAGCCCTGAGTCTGCTTTTGCTGTGCACACTGTATGCAGTTTGCAGAGGACTTGGGAAATTCAAGACTTTTGTCCTGATCATTGCTCGGGATCCCACTGGCTACTTGGCAAGCAGAGCTTCTCTGAGCACTAACAGTAAAGGGAAGAGATACCACATCTGGCCTTTATGTAGAAGGAGCACACTTCACTCTGGATTTGCTGTCTCTGTGCCTGCTACTTGTGAGACTAATGAAGTGATGGGGCCATAGTAAAATCTGTTTTCCCAGGAGAAATCCTGGCTAAGGTCAAGGAGAAGGCCCTCTGCAGAGTCCAGAGCAAGATACCACTCTGCCTTCCGCATCCTGGCTGGCAGCGTTACCCACTTAGCCAGTGGCTGGAGGACGAAGCAAGACAGGGTGAGGCTTTGCTGGGTGGCTCTCAGCTGCAGGTCTGTATTCTAGAGCATACTCCATTGTAAGCATTCAGCAAGGGCAAGTTAAAAGCAAAGGGGAAGCTGTGAATGAGTTGCTCATGCTTATATTCGGGTCAGTGTGTGACTTAATTTAACCATTCCTTTGATTTTTTTTTCCTTCTCCATCTTGTATTTTATAGCCAGAGTCTGAACCTCCTCGTCGATTTTTTGTCGACCAATGGGAGCTTTCTGTTAGTCTTCGTTCCTCCCACCCTGCCTCTCCCTCCTCCGACTCCCTGCGACAGGTAGCATTTGCGACAGGTAGCATGGGCTGGGCCTTGGCGAAACTCTTCCTTCCCTGTGCAGCCTCCACTCACTTCACTCTTGCAAATGTCATCTGCTCTGAGTGGGTTGTGGAATTCTGAACTTTGGCCTGTCTCTGCAGGAAGCTGATGTATGTGTGTGTGTTTTGTGTGTAAAGCCTGTGGGTATACACCTCAGCTAAAGAGGCTGCTGGCTTTCATTGAACTGTGTTTAACACGCTAGATTCTGTCCAAGTAAACCCATTTTGATCGTTATTTTAACTGTACCAGATAATGATAAGCATTTTCAGCCACTGGCTTTTTAAACTTGAATGTCTTCATAATAATGTGTTGCAAAACATGAACCATGGTGTAATTAAATCTCTTAAATGGAGTAGTGAATGTGCAATATTGGGGTGTCTGTTGAATTGTAATCATTTGAGGAATGAACCCTGCTATTGCCCACAGTGGCACTGATCCAGCTATAGAGAAGTTTCTAGAGAAATCAGAGGGTCTTTTTGTCCTTTCTGTTTGATATTTCCTGTTCTTAAGCCAGTATCAGACCACACAGTTTGTGTGTCATAGCACATGCCTGCATGTGGTGTGCAATAGTATAAGTCCAGCGATTGCTACATTTTGACTATGTTTTAGGAGTGAAAAGAAGGAAACCATCTGCTTTTCATGCCAGAAACAACTAGAACTTGAGTCTTCACTTCTCTTAAGGGGGTGCTTGTTAGTGTCACCACCTCTCTGAGAACTGAGTGTGACAAATGCCTTTGCAGCATAGGGTGATAGCTGCTGAGGATGGTGGTTTCTGGTCAGAAGAGAAGGGTACAGGCTGAGCAGTGAGGACCCTGGACTTGCTCACTATCTTGGTCTCATATTTGATGTCTGGCCCACACACTTGCTTGTCTGCTACAGAATGAAAGAAATGCAGTTTTCTGTTCCCTTAGTGTCAGCCATTAAATTATCTGCCCAGCTCTGCCTGGTCTGTGTCTTGTTCCAAGCCTAAGCTTCTTTAATGTCCTTAATCTAAAGAAGGTTTGGATCTAAGGGCCACTTGTTTTTCTCAACCACTAATAGGTATAATCTGTGAAATTAATGGGGAAATGGCATCAATCCTTGGAAATCTCCTTATTTTTGAGTTGAAAAATATAATTGATTCCTCAGTTCCAGCTGAGCCTGAGCTGAGCCAAATGGGAATAGTTTTCTCATTTGTGTGTCTGTTCCCGTATTTACATAGGCTTGACTTCCTCAGAGTGCTTCTCCTATCTGTCTCTGCCCAGCCAGGCCCTGCCATTGCTCAAGCCTGTGATCCTCTTACATGTGACTTTGTATGTTTGTCTGTTCAAGCCACTCCCTAACAAGGGGTTGTGGGCATTGCCAGGATAATTGCTCCTGGCAGGGTTCTGAGTTAGAATTAGAGTAAGGGTCCCTCTGATTTGGTAGGGAGCCCCTTTATTTCACAAAGTTCATGAGAAGAGCACACATGCATTAGATGTCATGGTCATCTGCATGTGGAAGGGTGACCTGGACATGGAGTCTCTAAAGAACTTCCTGGGGACAGCCTCAAGGTTGGCTGTCTAGGGCACCCACCGTAGGTATAAGCCAGTGACTTATGGTGAAATTGTGCACATTTTCTTCTGTTATTTCTTCAGCATTGCCAGAAAGAGGATTAAATTGGTTGGATTTTTTCTTGTTTATCTTTTTTCAACCTATAAAAATAGGTTGGGCATAGTGGCTCATGCCTGTGATTCTAGCACTTTGGGAGGCCAAGGATGGGGGATTGATTGAGGCCAGGATTTTGAGACCAGCTTGAGCAACAGGGCAAGTCCCTATCTCTTCAAAAAACATAAAAATTAGCCAAGTGTGGTAGTGCACACCTGAAGTCTTAGCTACTTGGGAGATTGAGATGGAAGATCACTTGAGTTCGAGGTTGCAGTGGGCTATGATGACACCACTCCACTCTATCCAGGGCAACAGATAACTCTGTCTCAACCCCCCCCCCCATCCCCCAGGACTACAAATACATTCTGACTTCCCAGGACGAGCTAAGCAACTTGTCTGCATGGCCACAGCTTGTGTTTAACTCACCCAAGCCAGTCTAGAAGGCTTTGGCCTTAGCATGTGGGTAGATCAAGGGGCCTCAATATGCAGCACTCAAACCCATATTAGACTCAACTGAGAACACCTCTTCCAGTAAAGCTCAGGAAGGTTGGTACATGTGACAGGAGTTACAGGTCAAGTGTTAATGAGGAAGAAGATTATCACAGGTAATACTAGAACTAGTAACATTTGTTACCCAAGTGGAGAGTCAGCATTTGCAAGGAGCTTCATTTCTTTCTAAATAAGGAAATAACTTCCCAAGCCTTGTCCCACACCTTGAAACATGTGGTTAGTATGGGCATCTGCTGTCTGCATGGGAGTTATTCCTCTTGAATTCTTTAAATGTTATCCGAGTCACCAGGGTATGGACCCTTCTTACTCCTGTTTGCATTCATCCTGTCTTCCTACCCTCTAGCCTCCTGGAATTGTATATCCCACAAGGACATGAGAGACCGAGTTTTCTCCTAATGAAGACACTTTTCCCTGCAGCTGCTATTTCCACACATGCTGGTGCCTCTGTGTGGCACTGACACGGTGTTTTTCTTATCACCCAGCTTGCCTGCTTGTGAGCACTGTGTGGGCATGATTTGTTGCTGCACCTTGTATTCATTGTATACCTTTCTAAGATTTTTTTTCCCTGTCTTCTTAATTTATTTATTTATTTTCCTTCTCATTTCTCTTCATTCTGATCATTTTATAATCTCCAACCACTAGAAGTATATAAAGATGTACACAGGCGGAGTGAGCTCATTGGCTGAGCAGATAGCCAATCAGCTTCAAAGGAAAGAGCCGCCCAAAGCCCTTCTAGACAAGAAGGAACTGGTAAGAGATGTCTCAAGGGCACTGCCTAGCTAGACATAACACAGCTATGGTAAATAAGCCTGGTTTCTTCTGAGTAATCAGTATATGCCATGTGGTCATTTTTTTGGAGGTTGTTTGAATTTCTAGGACTGCCATAATTGTTTAGAAAGTTGTGTGGAAAAGTGACTGCTTTAGAGTCCAGGGGACCCATATATGTGTGTAGAACACTGAGTGTATATGTTTCTGATACGCTCAGAACAGAATTGTGTCAAAATAATTTGGTTTAATTGCTCTGAAATTCTGTTATCTTGGATCCTTCACCAGAAGCAAATTGACTTGGGTTTTCTCTTGATGATTGGTTAACACTGGTTCAGAATCCACCTGTGCCAATGCTCTCCAGAGGCACATAGGATACAGTTCCTGCAGGGGTACAGTTGCTCTCCGGAAGAGCCAAAAGTGGAGTGAACTGTAGCCATTAATACTTGTAGTCTGCTGTGGAACAAAATCATGTAGGGAGGTTTAGCTTCACGCGTGAAGGGCTGCAACTTTGGGGAGGGGCCTGAGAACACTGCCCTGAGGTGCCTTTCCTTCCTCTCGCCCCCTCCCTACTCCTCCAGGGCTCCATGAAGAAAGAGTTCCCGCAGAACTTGGGAGGCAGCGACACATGCTATTTCTGCCAGAAGCGGGTCTACGTGATGGAAAGGCTGAGTGCTGAGGGCAAGTTCTTCCACCGGAGTTGCTTCAAATGCGAGTACTGTGCCACCACCCTGCGCCTCTCAGCCTATGCCTATGACATCGAGGACGGTGAGGTGGCTTGCTCTTCAGGGCATACTTAGAAATAGTGTTTGAGACACTTTGTTCATTTGACCTGGGAACCTTAGAGTGTTTTGCTGCATTTTTGTGTACTTTTTCCCTTCTATCTCCCCAACCCTTCCCATCCATCTCTTTCCTTCCTTTGTTTTTTTGCTAAGACTCTCATATAAATATTTCCCAAAGTCACCAGGCTGTATCATGCCCAGCAATGATGGTAATGAGCATGGAATGCACTTGCCTAAATCATTTTCCTGACTTCACAGAAGCTCACTTGCTTTCTGACTTTATGGTGGGATCTTGAGATAAAATGGCTGTAAAGAGGATAAGTCTTCTTGTCTTTAAATCATAGAAGGAGAATCATAGGTCTGTAGAAGTCACATTTCTTGCCTAAGGTTGACAACTGATAGTTGAAACTAGATCCTGGCTCCTGATTCTCAGATGCTGCCTCTTGGAGATTACTGCAGTATGCCTGGCATTACTGCTTTCTCTGGCATTACTGCTGAGGGCATCAGCATCTCACCATCCCCTATCTGATGCATTGTGAGCTCATGTCACAGGGCCTGAATCTACTTTGCTATGGCATTCAGGCCTGGTCTTTGGTGACATTTACTGGTTTTTACAGTGGAAAGGTTGGTAGGGTAGAAGGTAGCAGATCATGCGCACGGATGACAGAGTCTGATAGACAGTGGCAGGCTGGCCTACCATGAGAGGACCTTGAACTCATGGCTCCTGCACCTGTTCCTACAGGCTACTGAAGGGGCTCATGGGCAGTCTTACTGATTGCACAGTAATGAGGGGGCCTAGATTAATGGGAGAGTAAATTAATCCTCACAAGTATGACATCAAGCCCCTTACATTTGATAGGTGACTTCTTGACTATGTAAGGTGATGTCATATAGGAGAAGTTACATGCCAGTTAGGACCTAGTTGCTCCAGGCATCCAGGCCCTCCTAACAGTGAGTCAACAGGTAGCTCTTTCAGAGGAAGCAGGAAAGGAGCCCTGAGGGTGAACTGAGAAAGGCTAGTTCCTGTCCTTATAACATGGTGGTCCTCTACCCAGTGGTGGGAGAATTAGACTATTGTTTAGATAAGGAAGGTAAATTGTTAGTTATCAAATCCTCTGTTTCACTTTTCCCATACGATTTAGGAAGTGCCTTTGATCTCTAAGGATGGGGGTGGACAGAGTCCACCCAACTTTGTATAGACATCCTTAATGGTTAGGTTTTATTTTAGTTACTAGCTTCCTATCGGTGGATCCTTTCACAAGACCCAGCCAATTGATCTACAGGGGTTTTTTTGGAGACAGATTTTCACTGTGTCACCTTGGGGGGAGTGCCATGGCATGATAGCCCACAGCAACATCAAACTTTTGGGCTTGAGCAATCCTCTTACCTCAGCTTCCTAATTAGCTAAGACTACAATGCCTGCCACCACACCTGGCTAGTTTTTCTATTTTTAGTAGAGGCAGGGTCTCGCTCTAGCTCAGGCTGGTCTCCAACTCCTGAGCTCAGGTGATGCTCCCTCCTCGGCTTCCCAGAATGTTGGGATTATAGGCATGAGCCACTGTGCCCAGCCTAATCTACAAGTATTTTTGCTTATGGATGTGTGCTCATCTTTGCTCTTGAGGATACAGGTGAAGTATAAAATGTGCCTCTAGGAGCTCATATTCTGACCGGAGGGATAAGCTAGTGCACGTGAAACAATAGCAGACAGCATAAGAGGATGATGATTAAGGGCTCAGTTACTTTGTCTAGATTGTAACTTTGTAGAAGTTTGGAGGAGAAAGAAATTAATGAAATTCAAAAGCAGTCTAGAGCAAAGTAACTGACCAGAGGCTAGACTTTGAGAGAGAAGGATGTTGTGGCTAAGAGGGGGGCAGAGGTGGCACATTAGGGTGGAGCTCAGATGGGAATGGCCACAACGCTGGGCAAGGTGAGGCTGGATAAGTGTGGGTATGTTATTCTGGGGCAGGGAGAACCATGAGTCTAAACCAACTCCCCAAATTTGGATCCAGATAAAATTTTCGTCAGCTCAGCCCCTCCACAGAACTTCCATGGAGACATGTGGACTATAGACAGAAGTGGAAATTTAGGGACACTGAAGTTATCAAGTGATTCAGAAATCTAACTGAAGAGCCTCAGAGAAGAAAAAAGCCAGGGAGATTAAAGCAAACAGAAGTCACCCAGAAGTTCTATTGGGCTCTTGACCACATAGCACATCTCTCATAACATCCCCATAAGGTAGCTGTTTTTATTGTAATTTTAGGAAATCATGTTTGGAGGCGGCATAAGTTGCTTGGCCAAGTTTACACAGCTACTAAGTGCTGGTTTGCACTAAATGAACTCTGGATTCATTCCAGGTCAGAGGTTTAGGGATTAGTGACCCTAGGTTCCATTGTCAACTCCATACTGGTAAAATAAGTACCATATACTTCAAGATGTATCTGCTTGCCCTTGTAACTGGTTATTCTTCCCTTCAGTCTGCTCGAACACAAAGCTACTCTTTCTCCTGTAACATGGTAGCTTGTTTGTGATCGCTACCAACTCTTAAGACAAGGACTCCAAATCAGACAGTACGTCAGGCCTTTTCCTGTCATCTTGAGAAGAGAAAACTTGCTACCTTCCAAGGTGGTCTGTGTGGGGCAGTCCTTGGCAGTGACGAACCTCAAAGTCTCTATCTCTGCTGGTGACACCCAGGCCAGCTGTTGTATCATCCGCCAGCACCACTGGCCTCCTTGCCCTGTCCTTGATAGTCAGAAAGTAGCTTAAGGAGTCTTAAAATGTGTAACTCAGATCTTGCCCATCTCCTACTCTTAACAGTGCAGAAAGAACCCACAGCCCAGTCCCAGTGGAGCAGGCATCACACATCTAGCCTGACTGCCCTGCCATTAGCTGCCCCAGCTTGCTGTACCTTTCATGCTGGTCTCTTTTTCATCCCATAAACATGACGAAGCCACTGCTCTCTTAGGACTTTGCTTAGCTGTCTTCTCTCCTGGAATGCACTTTTCCTCCAATCTCCTCAGGATGGGCTTCCTGTCATTCACATCTCCACTTATTCCCTCTCTAGGAGGCACTCCCAGCCCCTCACAACACCTATTCCATCCCCACACAGTGGTGACTGCTGTCTGATACTTGCTCATAGGTTGTCTGCTGTATCCAGAGACCTTGTCAGTCTGCTTGCCTGGAGGACTGTCCTTGTTTAGATTGGTACCTGTTGAATCCTGGCATCAGTGAGATGGTGAATGAATGAATAGCCCCATTTACCGTAGGCCTGCCCTGTGGCCATTCGTTTTCCCCAGTTCCTTTTCCCAGATTTAATTATCAGGATTCCTTACTTTAGATCACTGATAATGAGTCACTCAACTAAACCACACATAATCTGTAGTTAATTTATAGCATTTTGTGTATCTGGATTTACTAACCTGAATCAGACATCATAACAGAGTGGCTAAAAGAATGGGCTCTGGAGCCAGCTTCCTAGGCCTCTGAGGTTTACTAAGAGGAGGGCACTCCGGGCAGGCTGCTCAGCCTTTCTCTGCCTCCCTGGGAAAAGGTGGGTAATCGTGGTGCCTGCCTCATTGGGTGGTGGTTAAAATACTATCTACCACATGGTAAATGGTAGATAGAAATTAGCTTTTTTGTTCCATTTGAAAAGCAAAAAGTGCTATCAAGTTCAGTTTGAGAAGGGGTGTGAGGAGGTACTTATTTTTTTTTTTTCAGATTCTTTATTTTTTATTTTTACATATACATGTGTTTACTAGGTTTCCACTTTTTGCCTTCACAAAATCAAAAAGGCTTAAAATTTAACAACAATAACAATGTTTAAGATATGGGCTAGAAACAAAAACCTTATAAAGAATGAATAAAGATAAATACATTCAGAAAAGTAATCAGATGATTGCTGCAATGAAGTATTAAGCAATAATAATAATAGTAATGCAAAGAAGAAGTAACATTCACATTGTCAAATAACAGTATGTCTGTTATAGAATACTTTGATTCTGAGGTTCAGTATGGAGTCATCAGTTAACTTCTTATTATTTTTTTTCTCAAAGTCTCAAAAAATGGACAACTAATATTTATAAATAAAAATAAAAGACAATTTCAAAAAATAGATCATGCCAAATCTTATAGACAATAGAAAAAGAAGAAATACTTCAAAATCATTCTGCTTAATCTAGATACACCTGATATTAAAATTGTAAAAAATACATTATTATAAAGGGGAAATTACAAACACAATTCACTTTTAAATGAGGATGCAGCATCCTGCTGTATCTTAAACAACATATGAACAAGTTGAAGTAAAAATTAATGTTTAAGTAATGTACTTTAGTCAAAATTGAATCCAGTTATGTGAGAATTAGTCACTTTTTTTTTCTTGTCCTTACCCTCACCTCTTCCCTCCTTCTCTGTCTGCTCAGAAGGGGAGAGCAGACTGAGGACGTACTTATTAATGGAGCGCCTACAACACATGACATGTGATATCTGTGTAATTATCTCGGTCTGTGAAGTGGGTGCATGTTCATTTCTATGTGAAGAAATATGCGTCCAGAGGCTAAATAGTTCACTCTGCTCCTGAGTGGCTGAGACACTGTTTGAACTGAGATCTGATTTTAGAGCTCATGTTCCTTATATCATGTTGCACTGTCTTCCTAGAAAAAAATAATTTTCTGGACTTTTTGGGGAAATTTTCTTTGTTACTAGGCCTGTAGAATTTGTTTCTGAAACTTAAGCCTCTTTTTTCCTTAATTGAGGGTATTAGAGGAGGGTATAATGAGGATTCAGTTGAATTTAATCGAGTTGTATTTGAAGATCTGGCATTCTGGCTGCAGCAGGCTCATACCTGTAATCCTAGCATTCTGAGAGGGCAAGGCAAGAAGGTTGCTTGAGCTTAGGAGTTGGAGACCAACCTGAGCAAGAGTGAACCCATCTCTACTAAAATTAGAAAAATAGGCTGGGCTTGGTGGTGCAAACCTGTAATCCCAGCTACTTGGGAGGCCGATGTAAGAGGTTGCTTAAGTCCAGGAGTTTGAGGTTACAGTGAGCTGTGATGATACCACTGCACTCTAGTCCAGGCAATAGAGTGAGACCCTATCTCAAAAACAAACAAACAAACAAAAAAAACTGGGATTTTACTTTAGCAGGAAAAAAAACCCCAAA
Organism: Otolemur garnettii; assembly: GCF_000181295.1. Taxonomy (NCBI): domain Eukaryota; kingdom Metazoa; phylum Chordata; class Mammalia; order Primates; family Galagidae; genus Otolemur; species Otolemur garnettii. The sequence goes on from NW_003852499.1 coordinate 6,188,547, forward strand.
TTAATGCAAGAAAAAAATTGAAGCAAGGAATGAAAGTAGAAATAACGTATTTTCTGATGATGTAATAAATAAGACTCTTGGTTACAAGTAATAGAAGCCCAAGTCAGATTGAAGTTTAAGCAGTAGATTAATAGACAGCAGTCTCCAGAGAAGGGCTGCCCCTTCTCCCTCATTATCCATAATGATCCTCCAGGAGAGCTCTGGTCAGCCTGACTTTACTCACATGCCAAGGCCTAGCGCACTGTGACTGACCAGCCTGGGTTATGTGTCCACTTCTAGGCTGGGCAACATCAGGCCGCATGCTTAATACCCCTCATCAGAATCCCATGGAGAAGATACAGAGCAGACTGGAAGAAGCCATACGTGATTCAAGTACTCAGATATTTTACCTTGTCCTATTTACTGAGGGCCAGAATTCACAAAAGCAGAGTGGCTTATTATGGATCATAAAAGGAAATTGTGGTCATGCTGAAAATAATAACCTATGACTTGACTCCCCTCATAAGAAACAAGGAGTAAGATTGATTTTGGTTACTAGGTGTTCCTACATCCTAAGAGATGTAGTGTTTCTGAGTCCCGGTGAAATGCCAGTAGCTAGTGGAAAATCTGTTTGGGGAAATATACTATGCATTATGAATATTATTTTAAAATCTATGAAATTCCACAAACTATATCTTTCTAATAGATTTGTTCAGCATGGGAGAGGGAGTTCATGTGAAAGAAAAACAAGTCAGTCAGTTTCTTTGAAGGAAAAAAGAAAGAATCAGATTACCAGGTAAAGGAGAAAAAGAAAGAATGCCATCCTATCTTTTACTCTCTTTGGGTTTTAGGTCCTCTTAACTTTGAGATCAAGAAACTCATTTGTCTAAAGGGCCCTGTTTACAAATGAGAAGGGTGAAATAGGAATGAGAACAGGGTTCAACAGTTTCTGTAATGAATTCTGTCATTTAATGCTCAAGAGCATTAGTGAAAGTAAAGAGTCAGAAAAAATGGGTTAATTCCACTACCAGCGTCATGGGAAAAGCCCGGACAGTGTTGTTCATACTTTTTTGGACACACCCCCAGTAGGGAATGGATGTTATGATAAGACCTAGTAAACACATGGAGATGTAACTGGAAGTGCTAAGAAATAATATTTAACTCTGTGCCGCAGTACACTCTGGTTTTTATTCTGTTTTATTCTGTTCCATTCCACTCATTCGTTATTGCAGGAGTTTTTGGTTTTGAATGCTGACCCCGACCCTCTAGGGGGGTGGGGAGACCATGTGAGAGCGTGTGGGTACAGAGGCTGAGCAGCACAGCTGATGCCCAGGGATGCCCACCCCTGCAGGCTTCACGCCTCCACCCATACTTGTTTTCATCCTTGGTTTCCCCAGAAATGCTCCTCCCCACTTTTTATGTGGTCACATCTTTGTTCCACACACACTGCCACTTTGTCTGCTGGCCCTGCCCTGTAAGCCTCGCATCTCTACTCTGGCACTGATTGGGTGATGGCTCAATGGCCTTCACATTCCCAAAGAAAAAGACCCCCCCACCTTGAGGCAAAAGGAGGAGAGAGCTGGAAGCAAAGTTTATAGGGAAGGACCGGCCTCCCTGGATAAGAGGCTGGGTAGGGTGATAGCCTCCCGTCGCTAGAGGAGAGGGGGTCATGTTCAGAATCGATGATCTAACTCACTCCCTCGTCTCCTGCTTCTGCTGTCTGCAGGTAAATTCTACTGTAAACCACACTACTGTTATCGGCTCTCTGGCTCTGCACAAAGGAAAAGACCAGCAGTGGCTCCTCTGTCTGGAAAGGTAATGGTGACCCATCCTGTAAGTGGGTGAGAAGCTGTGGGCGCCAGTGCAGTGTGGTCCCTAGGCAACATGCAGCCAAGCAGGCCCTGCTGGGTGGCTGCTGCATCCCCGCCTCCCTTGTGAAGGGAGTGCCTGAGATGAGGTTGCTATCCGATTTGGAAAGGGAACCAACTTTTAAGCATGATCTAATGTTGTGCTTCACTAAAGTAATATTCCTTCTACCCTCTGAGTTGGATTTGAGGATGATGCAGACCTCCTTTTCTGCTCACTACATATAAAAGATTTTTGCCTTCGTAAATGGGCATCTCTCTGAAAGCAGGATATCCTGCTGCCGAGGGTAACTATGTATTCATTTTTCACGTTGTTAGAGTTCTCATCAAGGAAGGCACTGGTGGGGAGGAGGCAGCATGATGAGAAGCCCTCCCTGTTCCTTGCCAGCCCTCCCCACCCAGGGTCTGGGCCAGGTGGGAGCAAGTGCTAACTAACCCCTACCCTATACTGAGGAGGAAGTGGGCTGCACATAGTTGGCTTGGCCTGCCATCTCCTTGCATTACCTTATTCTGTATGTTACTTATCTGGGAACTTGCTTCACTTCCCCTCCCCTCCCCTCCCCTCCCCTTCCCTCTCCTCTCCTCCCCTCTCCTCCCCTCTCCTCTCCTCTTTTTTTTCCCCTCTTCTCCCCTTCCCTAGAGAGCGGCTTTCCACCTGTCTTACCAGTTCAGCCCTGTAACCCCTTTACCACTGGTTAATTCATGTCTCCTTTAGAGGCTTCACAGAGGGAATTATGGGAAGGGGTACACTTAGCTGGATCTAGACTCTGACTCCTACTGACCTCTATGGGAACTATGTCCTGGTTTCTTTAAAGAAAGATTTATGTATGGAGAATACAGCTCTGGGTTGCTTGGTAAAATCAACAGGGACAAACCAGCCTGTCACATTGTTGTTGTAGCCTCAGATTTCAGTATTTCAGTCAGAGACACTCTTTTTCTCATGAACTTTCCTAGGAGGCCAAAGGACCCCTGCAGGATGGCCCCACTGCAGATGCAAATGGACGGGCCAGCATTGTGGCCAGCTCGGCTGAGAGAACCCCAGGTAGCTTCACTTCCTTGTTTGGCTGGGTGGTGCATCACTCCCTTGGCCTCTGTGACAAGGCCAAGGGGATGAGCCAGCACCTCCAAAGCAACATTTCTTCAATTGGGCATCAAGTGGCCCAAAACCCTTTGGACTCCTTTTTCATGTGCCAGCTGCTTGCATTCGGAGTCCCCTTTCTCTATGGCCTGTCAGAGGTGCTGGTACAAATCGGAGGGGAGTTCCACTGGCAGACTGTGAGCCAGTGAGGGTGCCATCTGGTAAGCGGCATCACCTAAGCTATGGGTCATGTTTATTCAACATCTCAAAGTACTATCCCCGTCGCCTCCTCCCACATCCATCACACACATTGGGGTGTCTGGTACCAGTCATGTGTAGACCAATAGGAATTCAGAATAGGCTGCCTCTGTCACTCACCCAAGTGAATATCCAGAGGTGCTAGGCCTTCATGTGGTTCCTTGTTTTTAGACTCCTTTGAAACAGGGCATGGTGTTGTGATGGTCTGGAATTGCCTTCATTTACACTTGAAATTTTTCCATCCCATTCTACATAGAGGAGTCTGGATGAGCTGTCACTGCTCTTCTGTTTGACCTGAACCCTTAAAGGGCATGCCCTGTCCTAACCACTCAAAGGCATTTGAACTTCTAATGAGAATTAAGCCCTAATTTGTCCTACTTCCTTTATCATTTTCTTTTGTCAAGAGGGGAGTGACACTATCTCTACCTCTAAAAACATATTCTGATCATAGCAGGGCAGGATCAGGAGGGCTCATGGGCACAAGACCTATGGGAGGAATTGTTTCCTTTTCCTTAAGGCAAGTGGCCCTTCTTGGCTCCCTGTAAAACCAGCCCATGATATAGCTCACAAACTGCTGTGTCTGATGCCCCAGTGCAGCTCTAGACGATGCCCAGCCTAGGTTGCTTGCTATGCAGGTGAGAGAGAAGGTCGTAGGGCCACATGTCTGTTTTTCACACTTTCCTCTCCAGTAAATCTCAAGCAACCATTTACAGAAAGTAAAAGGTCATCAGCCAATGCCAGAAGCCAGGAAGGAGTTTGTAGTGGAGTTTCCATGATGGGAAAAGGGAAGAATTACCTTGACCTCCAATGAGAGCTTCTCATGGTGTCATCTTTTCCCATTTTTAAGAGCTAGTTATTGTCAGCCTTGTGGTGCTCATTCTGGGAGAGGCAGAATGTGCCCAGACGTTGGGTGTTACCCAGTGGGTGCAGTGATTTAGAGGATGATACAAACCCCAGCTGAGATAGGTAAACTCGGCCTGTGCTACATGTTTCTTTATTATAATCTGAGGGAAATTTTTAAATGCCCTGCAGTTGAGACTGACATTTTATTGCCATGAGTAACTAGTAAAGCTTCTCTAGTCTTAAAGATCTTTCTTATGAAAGGCTGAACAGTTCTTTGCAGTTGACACTCACACGAGCATGGGATAATCGTTGGCAGAGAAAAATAACTAAAGAGATCTAGACAGAAACTTTGGCTTTATGCTGTAGAATGTGCATTTATCAAAAGAGAGCACCACTTATTAATCTAGGACTTTGCCAGCAGCAATGGATTTTCCAAGGAACCTGACTACTCAGTAAACAACTCAAAGAAATTAAACCCTCCATTTAGATTAAGAAACATTTTTTAAAAGGAGTTAAATGTCATGACTTTCAGGTTGTTCGTTAACAAGCCGAGTTTGCTCACTTTCCCATTTGGTTCAGGTTGCCCTTCTTCCTATCTAATTGAAAGTACTTCAGGTCTTTAGGAGTTCTAAAGAAGTGAGGGTTCTATAGAGCAGGGGAATGTCTTGCAAAGCATGGAAAGAAGATGAGAGTTGGCAACGTGGTTGAAGAATCAAAATAACCAAGAAAATCCTGAGGGGATCTTAGTCTCCATGGTTCTCGGTTCTAAACTAGAAGGTGACTTACCTGGTATAGCACAGAGGGTTAAAGACATGGTGTCCCAAAAGAGTTGCAGCTTGAACCCTTAAGGTGAATGAAGCAGGCACTGTGTCCCCCCCCTCCCCGCCCCCAGTTTAAGCTACCTCTAGGCAAGGGAAGGCCAGAGACTGGGGCTGATGGGCTTCTGTTAAAATCTACATCTGGAGATGTCAGCCTTTGGAAATTACAGCTCTGAGTCTTGAATATGCTCCAAAAACACTGGCACTTTCTCAGTGAGCTGACTCATTTTTGTTAGCTTCTTTAGAAAAGGAACAGACTTGTCAATGGTATTTTGTATTTGGCATGAAGTAGATTTCTTTTCTTCTTTGGTAGAAATTTTCTTCATTAAATCCTAAACTAAAGCTTTGGTTACTTAACCAAAGAATTTTCCTCTGAAAAAGCTTCAGAAAAACTCAGGTGTTTCCAGGGTCTAGAATGTGTGTGTGGAGAGCAGTCATTAACCCAGATCTGGTTGGTCTCAGTGCACTCGAGACCAGAAGAGGTGATGAATGAATGAACTTGATTCTGTCAAGGTTGTGTTTAACCCAACCATCCTCTCTAGATGCACATCCCTTAGGAGGAGGTGCTGGAAAAGTTGTGATTGCAGGCAGCATTTGAATTTGACCCTGCTGTGCTTTTGCTCTGTGCCTCCTCTTTCTTTTGTGGCATTTCTCCCTTGTGTTCTTTGCCCCTTATGCTAAAATTCTTGCTGTTGCCAAAAAACCCCAAATATAACCCACAAGTTCAAAGACCCCACTGTAGGCCTGCTTTACAATGTTGTCTTTCTCTGGTAACCTAATATGTAACTGCTGCCTAATTTATTGCTTGGGAGACATTGTTTATGGTATTTTTGTTTGTAATGTGCTTTTAATATAGAAATCCTCTTTTCTGTTCTCAAATCTGTAAACGCTTTGTTTCCAAGCTTACACTTACTATTGCAGATTAGTGGACCTGGCACAGATTTTCTTACCCTGGCCTAATAGTACTGGCCATCACTTTAGAAAACCCCAAATGGGATTATTTTCCCTTGGACATGAGATCCTCAATTGCAGGTTTTTTAGATTCGTTTTTGCACAAAGGAATCCTCTTTTTAATCTCACACACTTGATCGCCAAAAATGAAGCATAGCAGCTGTGGGGTGTAACAGGAAGGGAACAGAAGACTTTTCCCCCAGAGTGTTCATCTTCTGAACATCTATGATGCAGGCGACAAAGATAGGATGGAAGAAACAGTAATTTTCTGTGATCTTATGGAAAAGATTATCTGAAATTAAAAAGCCACAGGTCACAAGTGGCAGCTGCCTGCTCCCTGTGCCCAGACCCCTTTGCATGCCTCTGGGATCCATAGTTTGCAACCTGAATGGGCCATTAGGAAATGCAGGCATTTCCCACACAGCTAGAAGAATAGCCAAGCCATATAAGGAATTTTACTTAACCCTGGGGTCCCTGCCTGATAGAGGGAAGTTAGGAAATCTTACCACTTCCCAAGTTCTCTTCCCTTATGGTTATTTCTGGAAAACCTTTCAGTAGAGCGAAGATAATCCTGCAATCCAGTTTACCTGTCCAACCCTACCCTAAGTCCTAGCTGGTGATGTGTGAATGTTTCTATATCTGTCCACACTTATATGTATGTAGATCTGATTACACATATGAATAGATATTTATTTATTATACCCTAAATAATAAGAATATTGATGATATGAAGCTCTTTCCAAAGCTATTTGTTCCTTGGTTGTGGAAACTGAGGGAGCTGTACACTGGGAGCCATACGCCTGGCCTGTCCTCTACTCTGGTCAGGACATTGAACAAACAGCAGCCTAAGAGCGGCACATCCATGGAGCTGAGGGGGGGGTGCTTGGGACATGAGCAACACACACCCAACCTCAGGAAACTGACCCTAGAACAAACTAGGAAAGCGCAGGGGTCTGTTGCTAGTAGGGTACCACAGAAAACCAAGCACCCCACCTCCCTCTCTTTTGGTTTCGGGCTTGTGTATTGGCTCCCTGGGTTAGTTATTTCAGCTTTCCACTGCCTGTGGGTGATTAGTGTGTCTTCACTTGTTTTCTGTAGTACAGTAGAACATTCCTAGGCCCTCTTAAAAGGGCTGCATCATGACCTTGAAGGTCTACCAGTGAGTTAAAGGGTTCACTTTTTTCCTGAGCTATCCAGCTTGGGGTGGGGTCAGAAGGGGATGGCAGCAGGCCAGATCCCCACAGCAGTGGTGCAGAGAAGCCTGAGCAGGGGAAGATTAGCTGTGCCAAGGAACACGTCACTCATCAACTTCTAGCCTTCCTTCAACCTTTATTTTTGCCTTTGTTTTAACCTGTGCTGTTGTTTTTGGTGTGTTTCTTTGTGAGTTTTTAATTTAATTGTGTAACTTTGTTTTTGCCGTTACTGTGAAACCAAGGTGTTGTGCTTTTAATTTCTTTTTTTTAACAAATGTTATATTCTTATTTAAGAGAATAAATTCCAAACAATCTTCAGGCTTCTGAGTTTTTCTTTTCCTTCCCTTTTCCTGACTGCAGGGTGGGAAATGGGGACACTGAGGCAGGTCTTGGGAGTGGGCTGGAAAGCTGCTGTGTCTCAGACTGTCCCTCCTGGGGCAGTCAGCAGGAGAGCATAGAGGGGAAATGGGACAGGTGTGTACTGCTAACTCCCGTTAAAGGAAGGGCCCATTGAGGGGGGTGACATGGTGCAAGACATTTTGCTTTGCAGCAGCTACAAATAGAGAAGAGCAAGAAAGACACCACCTGTGCCCATGTATCCCATGTGCTGTCTGCCAGTGGGTGGGGTCTGTGGGCCAGAGGGGTGCAGGGGCAGAAATTCCACACAGAGCCAGACCTGCCTGGGGATGTGTAGCTGGTGCCTTCCTCCCGTTTCTCTGAGTATAGCAGGCTACTAAGGGAAATGGGACCAGGAATGTGTCTGTCCTCTGCCTTGAGGCCATTGCTAGGGGTTCCCTGAGGCATGATGACCTTGTTCCTAGTGATGGTAAAGGTTCTTGGTCTTTCCTCCCCCAGCTGATGTCTCTTTCATGCTGTCTTTGCTATGACCTGGACTCCGAGCTAGAATATCCGATTCTGTTTGGCCACTCAAAGCCTCCAAGGATGACCCTATATTAAAAAACAGACTGTCCCCTTCTCACACAGTGGTAGCTGCTTCTGCTGTGTTGGCTTGCCAACCGCAGTGGGCATAGGCCCAGCTCCAGGTCTAAACTGGGCCAAGAGAAGACCTTGTGGTAGATGCTCAGTCTGTTCCTGCTGAGCTCTGGGAAATTGGGTGTTTTATATTAAAAAGGTCTTGCTGGGCTCCACGCACCCAGAAGTAGCCCTTTTAGAACTCAGAGAGGTCTTGGGCTTTCCATAGAACAGAACTGCAGAGTCCTGGGTGCCCCCATCTGGGAGGGTCTGCCTTTGTGCGTAGCCTTATAGCCCTGCTATAACACCGTCCTGTGCTTTCTCTTTATCAGAGCATTGCTTTTCAGAGTTCGTCCCAGCAAAGGTTTTCAGTGGCCTCTCTCGGGCTGCTCATTTCCTCCCCAGCCCCCTATTTCTGTCATCTGTCATTCCCCTTTCTCTGATATAGTTAGCCGTTGTCTTGGTGCCTGCCAAAGAGAGGGAAAGAGTTGGGACGTGGAGGCTGCACTAAATGACAACTAATATGTTGACTAGGAATCAGTAATAAGGAGGATACATATGGGCATAGAATTTTCAAATCTTAAACCTTTGCTGGGGGTTGCTTCCTATCTCTCAGCATCTGTGGGGAGGGAGGGCGGGATTGTCATTTAGACATTTAAAGCTGTGTGCTGAAGCATCTTATGGGAAGGTGGGACAGCTAGCTGATTTCATGCTGCCCATTGTGAAGACCCTAGAGAAGTCTCTTTAGACCTCAGTTTCTTTCTGAAACTTCCATTCTCTTCTTTTCCTCATATATTCCCTGGCAATTTCCCTAATTAATATACTCCCTCAGAGATGCTGTTACATGGAGAACAGGCCATGAAAATGGGCCACTCTCTGTTTTCACTCTGAAAAAATAGGGCAGGATGATGCTCTGTAAGATCCTAGTCCTACGATTCCTGCCTGTTAGTACAAATAGAAGAAAAATACCTGCATGGAACTCCTTGAAACACAACAGCCAGGCAGAGATCTCAGGAGAATCCTCCCTGAATTCCAGCCCCTTCCATGAAGCACTAAAACCTCCTTAAGACTCCAAAACAGGTCCTTACCTTGCCTCACATAGCCAAGCATCCAGCAAGTGCCAGCAAGTAGATTAGTCATAATGAAATGTGGGGACAGGCCCCACTGGCACTCCCACTGGGTTAGGTCATCACTGCCCGGAATCCTCATCTGTGTGTCTTGCTGCTGGCACCCCTTTCTTTACAATTGCTCCTTGTCTGCTCACCACTTACCTTCTGAGGGGGAAGGCAGAGCAGGCTTGTGCACAGAAGCATCTTCTGTGGCCTGGGAAGAGAGGCGGGCCTCCAGGCTATGGGACGTTACCTCAATTACTTCCGGGTTTTGCCAAGCCACGTGAACACTGTCTCCCTTTTACTTCCTGTGGGCCAACTTCCGCATCACTTTTCTGATCATTTCTAAGACACTTTAATAAGGGTCTCCAAGAAGGACAGTGGGCAAGAGGTTGAATCCCTACCAACATCTAAACCTAACTCAACCTAACTAACCCAACCTTGCCACTGAAGATGTTTTTCTCCCAGTAAGAGGTGGATGCACAGATGTAGTCAGAATGTGAAGTCCTAAAATGTGAAGAAGGCTTAATGCCCCTTTTTGGTATGAAGGGGGAAGTTTTGGGATACCCTTCAACAGAAAGGGAGTTTATGGGCTCCACTCTGCCTCTTGGGGCTATGCTAAATGATTATTAGAAAAATCTTTACAGATTTGAGTCAGAAGTTTTAGTGGCCTGTTGTGTTTTCTTTTTTCCTTTTCTTTCTTTCCTATTTTTTTTCTTCTTTTTTTATTCTTTCCTCCCCACCTTCCCTGAGACAGGGTCTTGCTCTGTTGCCCATGCTGGAGTATAGTGGCATGATCACAGCTCACTGCAGCCCCCAACTCCTAAGCTCTAGCATTTCCTCCTGCTTCAGCCTACTGAGTAGCTAGAACTATAGCCACCACATCCAGCTAATTTTTTTTTATTTTTTGTAGAGATGAGGGTGTGCTGTGTTGCTTAGGTTGGTCTTGAACTCCACTCAAGCAATCCTCCAGCTTTGGCTGTTCAGGGTGCTAGGATTACAGGTGTGAGCCACTGTGCACAGCCCTTGGCCTCTTGTGTTTTCTTTACCTGTTTTTTTTTTCTATATTTACCTAGCTTCTTATGAGTATATATTAATCACATGAAATTGCCCCAACTGTAACCATTAAGAGACTGATTTCCTCATTCTTTGATTCTATAAAATAACAGGATTCTTCCCACTTTCTCACTATTATTTTATAGTTAGTACAGCCTGATTTCTTTTAGACCGTGACCTGAAGCTGTTGGTCTTTAGTAATTACTTCATGTTAAGTTTTCTCTGTCGCCGGGAGAACTCTAGACCTTTCTACCTAGTGCCACTCGGTTCTCTGATTCATATGTTCTGCAAGGTCTGAGTTGTCCTGCACTTGGGGTCTCAGTGTTACTGGGCCTCTACCAGTACTGACTCCCTGAGAGAGGTGACTATGCTAAAAGGGTAAGGGCCCAGGGTTGTTCTGGTGACAGGTGCTCCTTAATATGAAGTATAATAATTACTAATGGCCAACACCCAGACAAGGATCCAAGGGAACCAGAAGAGCTTAGGCCCTTTTAGTGGGTTTTGATTTTTCTCAACAACTGCATGGCAAAACCAGGGTTGTTTATTGGCAGAGACCTAAACCCTACATGTGTTTTCATGCAGTGCTCGTGTTCCCTTGAGGTTACTAAAGCCAGGAATACTATGGAAGTGACTTCTAGAGAAAGGAGTCTTCTTGGCATTTGATAGCTGCTCAGAGTTCAAAACTAAGAAGTAGAAAGTGTAATTAGATAAACTCTAACTGGGCCATAGGGAGGAGAGTTTATCTCTAAGCAGCAAAATTATAGTGGGTTTCATAGACTGAACAAAACCTGGTAGCCAAGGAATAGCTGGTATCGACTATATCAGGATTATCAGTTTTATTTATTCTTGTTTCCATATTTTCCAAATCTAAGTCAGAATCAAGAAAGACCAGGATGCAGAGTCCAGCTGTAAAATTTCTCTCCCACCATCTTACCAACTAGAGACTACGTAGAAGTTTCTTTTAAAAGTAAATGTCACTTCCTAGAATCACTCTTAATGAGCCCTGTCTTCTGTTCAGCTGGTTCGCCTCTCTCAGGGAGTTGGTGCTAGTTGAGACCCAGCAGTGTTGGGACAGGGGGTGCAGGTGCAGGGAAGGTGGCTCTGGGCCACCCAGACCTTTGGAGTCTCAGTGAAGCAGGTGGTACTGAGTGCCCAGGTGAGGAAGACGGAATGGGCTGTAAGAGACAAGAGCCAGAGTTGGAAACAAGAGCCAGCAGTCCTCCATGCTGCCAGAAGTACCATGCCAACGGGCTGTCATTGTTATAACCAAGAAAACCCTCTTCTCTGCTGAAGGATTTTCCTCAAATAAAAATGGGGAGCAAAACTTGGTGTGTGGCCACCCTCCTCCCCTATGTAATTAATACTGGTTAATCTACCTTTGTGGACCTTGTCATGCTAACTCATAGAAAATGGTATAAGCAGACACATAGTGATGACAATAGCAGCAGCAACAATAACTAACGTGTGACACCTGCTTCCCACCAGGCACTGTCTAAAATAATAGGTGCTTTGTGTAAACGACTCACTGGATCCTCACAACAGCCCGTCAGGGAGGTTCCCTTTTGTAGTTGGGGAAACAGCACACAGAACTTAAGCAGACATGAGCAAGGCCATGTAAGTAAGAAATGCAAAGGTGGGTAGAGTTTATTCAGAGGACCCAGGAGCAGGGTTGTAGCCACCATGCTGTGCAGCTTCCTGTCACCCCTTCCCCATGACCTCGGCTCAGCACGGGTGGTGACTGTGTGTGAGTGCCTAGAATAAGCCAGTGAGTTTCAGTCCATTATTCCTAGGAAATGCAGTGATCCCAGGGCTGGGAATGTGCTTTGGAAAGACAATAGATTAAAGGGCAAAGCATTTCATCAATGATACATAAAGGGGGAAGGGAAATCAAAAGAAGTTGAGGAAGAGAGTAGTAACATCTGAATTGACTGTAAGTAACATGAAATGGACTGTCTGGTTGGCCCTCTTGTTGGTCATCTCACATAAAATCAAGCGTGAAGTTGTAAAGCCCTTCCTCCCTCTCTCCAAATGGACACATACCCTGCCAGTCATCCAGAGGACTGGGGAGTACATTCGGGGAGATGTTTGTTGTTCTTAGGCCCCAGGGTAACACTTCTAGTTTATAAATCTGTTGGCTTTTCTTATTCTCTACCATCTCACTTCATTATGCTTTTTAAAGGCCCCAATGATGGTTGAGCTGTTATTTTCATTCTCTTTAAGCTTTATAGCTGCTATTCATAGTTCTCATAAGAAATTACCTGCCCTGGCCCTGTGTGGGGTTTAGGGAGGGAAAGAGAGAAATGAGTTTGTACCTCCTTTTGTACTGACAGTGTGAAATGGATCTCCTGTGACAGGAGAAAAAGATGGAAATTCTTATCTATTCAGATTTGGGCCACTTTGAACTCAACTCACACATGAAAGGGCTTTCAAATTTTTGGATTAAATGTATGTGTCATTCCAGATGGGCAGTTTTGGTTGTATCCTTTTGGATAAAATTTGGTTCAGATGCAGAAATTGCTTTCAGGAAATCTCCTGAGCACGAGCAGACATAGCCTTGCCATGACCTTGGCAAAGCCTGCCGTGACAGGGAGCCTTAGAGTTTACAGGTAGGTTGCTTCTGGAAAATGGGAAAAAAGAGCTAAGAACACAGAAAGGAGATGTATTTTTCCATGCTGTGTTCTCAAGTCTAGCCTTCTTGCTTTAGTGAGAGGACTGCCATAATGTCAGAGTACAGTGTTCTATCTGTCAGAGGCTCCATCGTCTGGCTAAAGGAGAATGAGTGAAAGAACAGTTAATCGGACTCATCTTGTGGTCTCTTTTAATTCTTGCCTTGTCCTCACAAGGCAAGCATGGATGGGAGGCACATGGGAATGCAGGGTGCCCTCGAGTAGCATTGGGGGAGAAGTGGAATTACCTGTGGTCATTGGTTTTGTGATAAAAAGTCCAGATCTTTTGTGCAGGGATCATCACTGAGCATTGAGCATTCCCCTGGGTTTCCTTTCTGTGGACGACAAACCAAGAGCTATTTGTTCAGCGTGGCTGTTGGTTCTTCGTGATGTTTACTTTATTTGAAGGTCACGGGTTTCACCTTGGCAACCAACATGAAGATTCATACACTCCCTGCGCTTAATGTACCTCATCCAATCAAGCCACAGTCAAGAGTGCTTGGTGGATTGGTTGGCCTGTTTGGTAAGCGATTAGAAATCATTTGATACAACTTCTAAGCTAGGGGTTCTCAAGGTCGATGCAGAATGTTCAGTGTTTGGGGATGGATAGTTCTTTGCTGTGGAGGGTTGTCCTGTGCATTGCAGGGTGTTTGGTGTATCCTTGGCCTCTCCCCATTGGATGTCAGTAGCACCTCCCACCCCAAGTTGTCAAGAAAATATGTCCTCAGACACTGCCAAATCACCCCTGAGGAAAAAAATTGCTGCACTGAGAACTATCAGTCTAAAGTCAAAAGAAGAAAGGATATGACACTGATGTGTGGTTAGCCTCAATGATTCTGCTCACGGTGGGAGATGAGGGAAGAGAGGAAATGAGAATAGTAGAAATGGTACAGAATGTTTTAATCTTAACAGCTGGGGTCTCTGCTACTGCTCTTTAACTATCAGCACATGCTTCACAGTGTGTGTGCTTACTTTTAGGGAAGTACCCCTGTGATGTGTGTGCAATAGGACATATGCAACAAATTTAATTAATTAATTAATTATTTATTTTTGAAACAGTTTCACTTTGTGGCCCTCAGTAGAGTGTTGTGGCATCATAGCTCATAGACTCTTCAGACTCTTGGGCTCTCGCAATCCTCTTGCCTTAGTTTCCCAAGTAGCTAAGACTACAGGCACCTGCCACAATGCCCGGCTATTTTTGTTGCTTAGAGACGGTGTCTGGCTCTTGCTCAGGCTGGTGTTGAACTTTTGAGCTCAAGCCTTGGCCTCCTACTACATAACAAATTTTAGAAGGCAGAGTTAAAAAATAAGAGCCGAAGTCTTAGTGTTCTTTTTCTGCCCCAGTAAATTGTTTCTGCACCCCTGGAATGCGCTCATCCTTCTATCATGACCACAGCCTCAGAAAACTGAGCTGGATCTAAATGAAACAAGTATAGATCTTGAAAATAGAAGACATGGGTGGTGCCTGTGGCTCAGTGGGTAGGGCGCTGGCCCCATTTACCAAGGGTGGCAGGTCGAACCTGGCCCCGGCCAAAATGCAATAAAAAATACCCGGGCGTTGTGGCGGGTGCCTGTAGTCCTAGCTAGTTGGGAGGCCGAGGCAAAGAGAATCGCCTAAGCCCAGGAGTTGGAGGTTGCTGTGAGTTGTGATGCCACGGCACTCTACCAAGGGTGATAAAGTGAGACTCTGTCTCTTAAGAAAAAAAAAAGAAGAAGAAGAAAAGAAAACGGAAGACATTAATTTGAGTTTCAGTTCTGCTGCCTGTCATCCTTGCCATCTTCAGTCATGACCTCTCTGAGCCTCAGTTTTCCTATCTTAAAGTTATAAAAGAGGAAAAAAATGCTACCTGCTCCTCTCTACATGGTAAAGTTATTATGAAGAGCAAATAAGCTAAGCTGAAATGTATGAATCTTATTTAAAAACATTACAGGATATCACATATGGTTATCATTGGCAGGTGTTCTAGAAAATGCTGGAGTAATTGGTGTGAGAAAGTAAATTGAGATTGTTTTTGCTGGCTGCTAATTGATCTCTCTCTGGTCTTGCACCCTGTGGGTTAGAGCAGGCTGGCCCATCGGGATGTCTTTCTAGCCTGCACAGGTTTGGGAAGGGAGCGTAGTTGAGAAGGGCTTGACTTCTTAGTCTGCAGCAGAGTGGACTGGGGCTGGCCAGCATTGCATGCCAGCTTGTTCGAAGCATTTTATTTTATATTATTTTGTTTTATCTATTTATTTTTGAGACAGAGTCTTACTATGTCGCCCTCGGTAGAGTGCCATGGCATCACAGCTCACAGCAATCTCAAACTCTTGGGCTTAAGTGATTCTCTTGCCTTAGCCTCCCAAGTAGCTGGGACTACAGGTGCCTGCCACATCGCCCGGCTATTTTTTGGTTGCAGTTGTCATTGTTTAGCAGGCCCAGGCTGGGCTCAAACCTGCAGGCCTTGGTGTATGTGGCTGGTGCCCTACTCACTGAGCTGTGGCCGCTGAGCCTCATTTGAAGCATTTTAAATCTCTGTGACTACTTAGCTAAATTTGGCATTGCTTTTCCCTCAGCCTACATGGATAGGATGTGAAATCACTCAGTAATTCCATGACATCCTGTGGGCTTTTCACTATAGTACCAAAAGCATAAGCAATCCTAGACAGGGTTTACATTAAGCTAAATTTTCAGCACCTACCCTGAAGGTCAGAGGTGTGAGTAGGAGACAGTTAGCTTTCTCTTAGGCAGAGCAGGGGTGTGCATGTGATCCCTAAGGTCTGTCTGGGTCTGTGCTAATTTTACCTATAATCCCCGTCTCTCAGAGCCCTGGTGTTATAGTAATGGGCCGCTGATTTCTCTTGTGGAGTCAGTGCACAGATGAGTACTTTGTGGTGACAGAAGGCTATAGCTGCCCAACTGCTGCTGATGCTGCAGCAAGGTTCATTAGAAAAGGTGTTTCCGAGCCTGGATCAGGACACTTGTGGTCTATCAGCCTTTGTTCTTTGTTATCAGTCTTCTTGTCTAGTGCCTCTCAGTCCCTAGAGACTAATGATTCTTTTCCAGGCCAGTCTTAGTGACCTTCTAACAGATGAAGACAGAAGTGGGACTCTGACGCATGTGTGTGTGTGTGTGTGTGTGTGTGTCGGGGTAGTTGTAGACGTTGCTGTAGGCAATTTTAGTTCCTTTCCTAAAATATATTTTTGGCTGTCAAAGGAATGCTGCATGTGTGACTTTTTTTTTTTTTGTATCTTTAAAAGGGAAAAGAAAGGCATCTGAACCTATGCCAAAGAACCTTTCTTTGGGATGTGGTTTTGTCCTTATTGATCTCAAGAGGTTGGAGATCACTTTCATGGCTTGGAAACCAAGCTTCCTCTGGGGCCATGCAGCTGGCCACATAAGGGCCAGCTTTGGACATATTCTGGACTGGGAGTGCCATGGGCACTCTGCTCTAGAAGACAGAAGGGATTGGAGTTTAAACCTGGAGTCTTGGCTGGGTGTGGTGGCTCATGCCAGTAATCCTAGCACTCTGGGAGGTTGAGACAGGTGGATTGCCTGAGTTAAGGAGTTTGAGGACCAGACTGAGCAAGAGTGAGACCCCATCTCTACTAAAAATATGGAAAAAAAAAAACCCCTAAAACAAAAAGCCTAGCTGGACATTGTGGCAGGCACCTGTTGTCTCAATTACTTGGGAGGCTGAGGCAAGGGAGTCACTCAAGCCCAAGAGTTTGAAGTTGCTGTGAACTATGACACCATAGCACTCTACCCAGGGCAACAGAGTGAGACTCTGTCTCTAAATAAATAAATACCAGAGTCTTGGGGAAAGCACTGGCCCAGACTTCCTCATATGCTGATTTATGATCCTTCTCTGCCCTCCCATCTCTCCCCTCCACTTGTCACTACTGAGTCTGGTCTTCTAGTTAAGCAAGCTGCTCCCTGAAACTAAACTGCTCTCCACCATGTTGTGGAGTAATTACTTGAGGATAGCACGTCATTTGAGATAGTCTCTCTTTCAAGACCTTGATGCTGAGTGTCTTCTGAGACACCCTGGTGTCATCAGCACTCTTTTTTGAGTGCTAAGTAAATTGTTACTATCTTGAAAGACTTGCCTTTTTCAGAGGGGTGGTATTTCCCATTTGTTCTTGGGGCCTGTGAAGCATCAAGCTACTTGAGAGACCTGCTGGTTTTATGGTTTGTGTTCCAATAAGGAAACTGACAACAGGATATGTTTAACTGGTTTTCTAAAATTGTAATGAATAACCTGGCGCAGTGGCTTATGTCTGTAATTCTAGAACTTTGGGAGGCCAAGGCAGGAAGATTTATTGAGGCTAGGAGTTTGAGACCAGCCTGAGCAAGAGTGAGACCCTGTCTCTACAAAAAATAGAAAAATTAGCTGAGCGTGGTGGGATCACTTGTAGTCACAGCTACTCAGGAGACAGAGGAAGGAGAATCACTTTAGCCCAGGATTTTGAGGTCGCAGTAAGGTATGATGACACCCCTGCATTCTAGCCCAGGTGACAGCAAGTCCCTCACTCAAACAAAACAAAACAAATTATAATGAAGTATTAATCTAGCTTAGAGACAAGATTAGGGTTTTTCTCCTGATCACTCATTCAATTTATTTTATTGAATACCTACTATTGATCTACTTTTCTAAGTGCCCACACATAAAAATGCATTTATCCTAAGAGGAGTATTTTACATGTAATTAAAAGTTCCATCCTGCATGGAAGATCAGAAGGAGTACTAACTTCAGGATAATAAAGACTCGAGTTTAGGCTGGGTGAGGTGGCTCATGCCTGTAATCCTGGCATCCTGGGAAGCCAAGGCTAGGCTTGTGGATCACTTGAGCTCAGGAGTTTGAGACCAGCCTATGCAAGAGAAAGACTGTATCCCTATTAAAAATATAGAAAAATTAGCCAGATGTTGTGGCAGTTGCCTATGGTCCTAGCTACTCTGGAGGCTGAGTCAAGAAGATTGGTTGAGCTCTGCCTTGATACTCCCATGGTCACCTGGGATGCCAAAATGACTAGTGATGGCCCTGACTAGCAGAGGCTCTGGTTTGGGTTCATTCAGACCTGCAAACAGGAGAGAGGTGCTGCAGTAGAGCCCTGGAAGAGTGTAGGGGGAAGCCGGTCGCAGGACTGGGTAATAACAGAAGCAGGGAGGAGGCCTGGCCTCCTCTCTTTACCCAACCCTTATGTTTTCAAAGGTCACCCTGCAGTTAGTGATGTGGTAGATGCCTTGTATTTAACTATATAGAGCCTCCTGGTGTTCAGAGCCCATTGCATAGCTGTTACCTTTCTGAGTGAGGTCTTACCCTCAGCTACATGAAGGTGAGCATCCAGATAAAGAAGATGGAGTATTAGTTAGGACAAGGCCCTCATGAAATTTAGGAGAAAACCCACCCAAGTCTTTATGCTTTAGATATGTCCATAACTTTCCAACACCAGAGGAGTAGCCGTGTGGAAGGGTGGTCCAGCTGATTGACACGGTTCAAGTCCAGCTTTATCTGTGAGATACTAGACACATGAAAAATGTATTTTCAAGAGAGGTACGTGATATACTGGCCAATCTTTTTTAAAAATGGAGTTTAGAGTATATATTTTAAAAGACGCCTCCTTGCCTTGGCCAAATAGAGTGGTGTGTATGCCAGGGTTTCCATCTGCCAAAAAAGCACCTTGGGGAGCTATTATAATAATAACAGTAAAAATAATCTGACATTTAAAAACCTAATTTAAGTTGGGTATGGTGATATGCACCTATGGTCCCAGCTTCTTGAGAGGAGGAGGATCACTTAAGCCTAGGAGTTTGAGACTGCTGTGAGCTGTTAATTGTGCTCTGTGCTCCAGCTTAAGTGACAGAGGGAGATCTTTTCTCCAAAAAACTATAGATTAAGAAAGAAATTAACAAACTAAAAAAGTTCCACGGGCAAGCACGGATTTAGAGCAAAAGACTGTGGTGATAAGAGTGTCCTCAGCCCTCCTGGTGGTATCCTTGGCGAGGGTGGGGGTGTGCCCCCAATTTTTGAGAAATAGCATTCTAGCCTATGGGGTTACCCCTTTCCCATCCAGTGGTTTTTCCTGGTATAGCACTGATTTGTTCCCTATTGGGTTTTCTCCTCCTTGGCCTCTCTGTGTGTAATATTTAACTCAGGATTTCCCAACTCTTCTGGTAATTAAATATCTCCACAGTGACCGCACTTCCCCTTGGACTCTCATGACCTACTTTTCTCAGTGCCCGTACATAAAAATACAGTTATCCTAAGATGAATATTTCACATGTAAGGGACAATTAAAATTTTGTCCTGCATGGATAAATCAGGAATACTAGTTTCAGGGTAATAAAGACTAGAGTTTAGGCTGGGTATGGTGGCTCACGCCTGTAATCCTAGCACTCTGGGAGGCTGAGGCCTGGCTGGTGGATTACTTGTGCTCAGGAATTCTAGACCAGCCTAAGCAAGAGAGAGACTCTGTCCCTACTAAAAATACAGAAAAATTAACCAGGCGTTGTGGCAGTTGCCTATAGTTCCAGCTACTCTGGAGGGAGTAGCTCCCTCTTGCTCTGGAGCAAGCAGATTGGTTGAGCCCAGAAGTCTGAGGTTGCTGTGAGCCATGATGCCATGGCACTCTCTGGGGCAACAGAGTGAGACTCTTGTCTCAAAAAAAAAAAAAGTCTAGGGTTTAGTCTTGGCTTTGAGCATTTGACATGTTACTTAAGTATCACTGAGACTCAGAGACCTCAATGTAGTAATAGTGGTAATAAGGCCTTGCAGGATTATCATGACAGCTCAGTGGCCAGCATCGGGAGTGTATTTGTTGTAGTACCTGACACAGGTAGCTGCTGAACAGATATCCCATGGCCTCAGCAGCTGGCACCATCTAGTACTGGGGACATTGTCATCACTGCAGGAAGGGGGGGTCAGAGGAGCTATCTTTTGAGAACCTGGAGTGAGTGACATTGCCTCTTAAGTGTCATCCACATCCCGTGTCTCTCCAGGAATCGGACAGCTATGAGTAAAGCCTTTTGGCAGCTCTTCCGCATCAGCTGAGCGTAGCTTGTCCTGTTAAGAAAAATATTTCTTTCAGGATGATACATGGAGCTCATGCAGTCAGTGACTATTCCAAAACAAAACCTTAGGTCAGGCCCAGAGCCTTTTTCCTATTTAGGATGGGCCCAGGTCCTGGGATTTGTTTCCTTTTGGTATGTGTGAAGCTGTAACTGGCCTCCCAGTGACCTGAGAGCTGCCTGCCCGGACTTAGTAGAGAATCAGCCTTGGAAATTGTTTCAGATCTTTTATCCCAACTTTCAGCTGGAAAGTCCCTGGCTGCCTGTAGTTGCCCCAAATCACGTGAAGTGGAGGGGCTGGTGGGTCTAAGCCAACTTGGCTTGGCCTGGTGGGTTGGACTTTGAATTTCCAAACCAGTGTCTGGGGGCTATTTTTATACTTGCTCTCCTGCTGTGTCCTCTCCTAGGCTCTTCCTTTAGGCAATAAGAGGAGAGTCCCAGTGTTGCTGCCCGTGCCCAGGCCTCCTTGTTATCTTGGTTTATCAGCACTGTCTGGTTAATCTAACAGAGAGCCCCTTGCTCAAGACAGAGAATCAAGGGTGCAGATTTCAATGATCTATTTATTTCCCAAAGCATTTTGAAGTAAAGGGCTGGAAATGTTAAGCATATTTTGGCAGTTGTTGAGTATTGGGTACTAGGAGAGTATACTTTGCCACCTTCCTGTTGGAAAAAGTGACCTCCATGGGGAGCTAGCCCTTGGGCAATGGCCTGCCACTTCATTCCCTGGTGAGTGAGTTCTGTGTGGACATGGCCTGGTGGGGCCTGAAGCAGTAGAGAAGACTCTAGTCCTTCCCACCTTAGTCTTTACAAAATCTCCAGTGAAATGCATCTTCAGGTTTTCACAATCCAGAGCATCCTTTCTCTTGGGGAATGATGTGTGAAAGATCAGAATAGCTCTGAGCGGCTTCTGGTTTCTTTTTTTGTTGATTATAGCCAAGACCAGAATTAAATCAACATTTTCCCTCCCCAAAGCCCCAGGCTCTGGGCTTGGACGGCCAAGTTCTGTAGCTTGATGACCCATTAGTCTGCAGAGCTTATAAAATCTCTAGAGAAATAACACTGGGAGGAGGACAGACTGTCTGTTGTTCTAGACGCCAGATTCTCTGCTCCAAGAAACTTTCATGAAATGCTCTGTCCTTCCTCGTGAAAATTACAGTGGGGAGGAGATTATAGTGAAGACTTGACTCTCAAAAGGGAAATCAGAAGAAGGCTGTTTATGGAAATGCACCTTCTCTTTGTAAGCCTAGGGACAGCATAGTAGTCTCCTGAATTATTGCTTTCCTCCTCAGATTCAAATCTTGGCTCTGCTGCTCACTAGCCGTGTAACTTTGGGCAGCTTACTTAATGTCTCTGAACTGCAGTTATTTCATTTATAAAATGATAGTACCTGCCTCACAGAATTGTTTTTTTTTAAGTTGGCTAACTCGATTTCTCCAGAACATGTCAGTTTTGAGTCGTTGGGCTCAGCCAAATTGTCCTTTTGTGTATTCCCATAGTACCACTGAATTGGTTCCTACAGGACTGTCGGTCCTGTGTGCTCGTCTATAGCTTTTTGAGACCACGGAGAGTGTTTTAATCTGCTTTGTTTTCTGAAGTTCTGGTGAATTCCTGACAAACAGTACGCATTGCCCACATAAAACAGTGCTTTTTGAGTGTTTTTCTACATGAGCATGTTTGTTCTATCTTGAAATTGCTTGGATCCGAATTGATGAATGTTTTTTGTTTTCTTTGAAGTGACGGTTCTTCCTCTGTTTTTCTTCTCTTATCTAAAAGAAATATCAGGCTTGGCAAAATGGCTCACACTTGGATCCTAGAACCTGAGAGGCCAAGGTGGGAGGATTGCTTGAGCTCAGGAGTTCACGATCAGCCTGAGCAACAGCAAGACCCCATCTCTACTAAAAACAGAAAAAAAATTAGCTGTCTGTAGTCCCAGATACATGGAAGATTGAGGCAGAAGGAACAGTTGAACCCAGGAGTTTGAAGTTTCAGTCAGCTACCACTGTACTCTACCCATGTTGACAAAGTGAGACTCTTTCTTAAAAACGAATGAACAAGTAAGAAATACCAGTTTTTATTTCATATTTATGGATTTCCCAGAAGCCTTATACTTGGGTAGTTGCTTCACATTTATTTCCCCTTTTTATGTGCTTCCTATTTAAGGACAGTGGTCAAAAATGCATGGTGAGAAGGAAAGAATCAAATGGTACTCTAGACAGAGTATCCTCAGCTTCCCATCCGTGTTATGTCAGGACTGTGGGTTTGGTGAGGAGAAAGAGAGGTGGGAATACTGCTGTTGGGAAAGGATGAACTAGCACAGTTTGTTGTTGGGGCCCAGCCAGGGGCTGTGAAGGGAGGTTTGAAGAAGGTTGGAGCAGATCCACCAGCTTTGCTCTCTGCCCCCTTTCTGCCATTACGTGTAGTCCGAATGTTTTCTAATCTTCACACACCCTAGTTCAACATCACGCTTGTGGCTCCCTGAGTGCAGTATTAAAAATGGTGCAGGGATATTTAGACTAATATACCTAAGGGTGCAAGGATTAGGATGGGTGTGTGTGTGTACAGGACCCAGATGAACTCAAAAGATTTGTGTTCAGACCCTGTCATTATACATTTACTTGAATTTGTGAATGAATATGCCACCAGATCTTGCTGTTCAGGAAAGATTCTCTAGTAAATTTAAACTGCCATTTGGTAGGAGATCCTGGTAATTCTGGCAGATGCATTAAGACTTATCCTGTGGACTTGGCGCCTGTGGCTCAATTGGCTAAGGCGCCAGCCACATACACCTAAGGTGGCGGGTTCGAATCCCCAGCCCGGGCCTGCCAAACAACAATGATAGCTGCAACCAAAAAATGGCCAGCACTGTGGCGGGCACCTGTAGTCCCAGCTACTTGGGAGGCTGAGGCAGGAGACTCGCTTGAGCCCAGGAGTTGGAGGTTGCTGTGAGCTGTGAGGCCATAGCACTCTACCCAGGGGGATAGCTTGAGGCTCCGTCTCAAAAAAAAAAAAAAAAGAAGAAGACTTATCCTGTGACTACCTGATTTCATCAAAAGTTCTTTCTAATGCCATTATAAAGACATTCAAAACATCATACATAATGCAAGTACCAGGCCTTCAGAAAATGTTTTCTATACCTGTCATGCCACAAAAATCGCCAAATCAATATTTCCACTCTTTTCCTTTAGTTAGGCTTTGCCTGATAGATCACCCAAAACTGTCAGGTCTGACATGGCATGTCAAGATTCAGTGTTACCTCTTAGAGCATGTAGTGTCACAGAAATCAGTGACCCACCCCAGGCCACCATGCCCTGCTCCCTATTGTTTCTGCCACTTCTCTGCTGTACCAACCCTATGCCTTTTTGAAAGGCCAGTAACATAAACTACGTGACTGCACCCTTGAGACTACTGCTCCCTCTCCCCTTTTTGTCAAGAAACTAGTTCGCAGTCCAGAGCAAATGGATGCAACACGCCTATGCAGGAATACACACAAATCAGGGGTGAAAACATTAATGAATATCAGATCTATTGCTCGTTGAGCACTCCCTGTGTGCCAGGTTTAAGCAGAAGAGGAAGGCAACCGGCACATGTGGGGCACAGAGTGGGCATGCACACACCCTTACATGTATTTATGTGCACAATTTCATTCAGTGTTAGTAATGACCTGGTGGGGTGGGTGTTGTCCTCAGTTATAGAGCAGGAAATGAGCTCTGAAGAGTTAAGTAATTTTTCCAAGATCTCCAGCCAGCCACTCTTGAGTCAAGCATCTGACCCAGGTCTGTCTGGCTCTGTGAATACCTGTGTGCTGTGTCATGTTATAGCAGACACACCTAAGAACAAGTGGTGGGCCTCCTCTGACTAAAACTGGGATGGTAATGAACATCAAAAGAGAATGATGATGATGACGAGAGAGAACTGTTCTAGATAGAGGGAGACTAAAGGGATATAAAGTCAAGTACAATATTTAAGTTTTAAAAGCATTGGTGAGTCTATAGTGGTACTTGAAAATATGAAGAATAATAAGGAAAGTGTTTTTCTTTACAAAAGAATGATGGTGGAGTGGGAGTGATAGAATATTTAGAATCACCCTTTTTGATGACTGCGGTGTGCTAACTAGCCATTGACGATCCTGCAGTCACAGGTGGTCTCTGAGCATCGCCCCACAGTTGGCTGATTGTTTACAAGGGGGGAATGCGTCTGTCTATACCTCAGAGAGAAGGGTGGGCAGCACTCCAGCCAAGCTGTCCAGCCTGACTCTTCTCCCACGGAGCCATGATGCCCAGGGAGGGGTGCAGCAGCACCTTTGCAGTGTTCTTGTTAAACAGAGTGCCCACTGTGTATCTGACCATGAGGAAACCGATCCACAGTGTGAGGCATTCTGCAAAGCAGCTGGCCTGGACACCTCAGTGGGGCCAGCCAGACCCAGAGTACAAGCCTTGACTAGAGCTTGGGTTGTCAGGGTGGAGCCCATTGGAAAGACTCACTTTTCTCAGTGAAAACTGCTTCAGAGGCACTTAGTTACTTGGCATTGAGAAGGGCTTCCTCAAGGTCTAGCCCAGGTCCCTTCACCTCCACCTGGTCATTGTCACTGAGTAGGTTGTCCCTTCCTCAACTCAGCCAGCATTCAGGTTGATAAAGGAGAAGGAACTCACCTTGTCTGCAGGGCATGTGGACACGTGGTCTTTTTGTTTCCCCTCCTTAGTGAAATGCTGCCATTCTCAACGCCAGTGTCCTTTCCTGGCCTGTAGCAGATCTGTGACCTCTTTGACTTTCGGTCTGCCCCTCTGACCTGAGTGGCCAGCCTTGGAGGCTAAGACGTTCCCTCTGCCATGCCTCCTCCCTACCACACCCCCTCTGTTGTCCTTGTATTTTCACGTCCCTCAGTTGTCATCAGAATGTTGCATCTCTCCTCATTCTGCAGGTTCGAGTGTGAATGGCCTGGAGGAGCCCAGCATCGCCAAGAGGCTGCGGGGCACGCCTGAGAGGATCGAGCTGGAGAACTACCGCCTGTCCGTGAAGCAGGCAGAGGAGCTGGAGGAGGTGCCTGAGGAGACGCAGGCAGAGCACAACCTGAGCAGTGTGCTGGACAAGGGCACCGAGGAAGACGTCGTCAGTAGGTCAGCTGGGGCCTGAGTCCTCCTGCCCCCAGGCAGTGTCCTCATGAGAGACAGCTTCAGTTAGGGCCAGGTGGCACAGCAGCATGTCAGCAGTGTGGAAGCCGGGCTGACTGTCTGGGTTCAAGTCTTGGCTTGGCCACTTAGCTGCTTTGTGATTCTAGGCAAGCCACGTGACCAGTGCACGTGGAGTGGGGTGACACGGGGAGCTTCCTCACAGAACTGGTGTGAGGGTTAATGAGCTGGTGTCTACAGTGTTGGGAACAGTACTTGACACGTGGAAGTGCTCTTAGGTTACCTTGTGAGGTGCTGGGCTGCATGAATGGGGCTTCTGTATCCTGTAAGGAGGCAAGAGTGCATGTTTGTCACCTTGTAAGTGTGAAACCTGATGGGGGGTAAGACTAAGACCAAAGTGCCTGGACTGGAGCTCAGATTGCCACTCAGGCTCTGCTCTCAACCCATGGTGCCTCCTGTTTCCCCTGCTGCCCATGGCCTGTCCTCCTCTGCCCCTTTGAGGTCCTAGCTGCTCATCTCATCAGCCAGTGGGGATCTCATCTGCTTGACTTAACTCAGAGATTCATGAAGAAGCACTGGCCTTATCCCTGGCCCTTTGTTAATCATTGAGAAAAGAACAGGGAAAAAATAAGGCATACCTCTAGCCCTCAAGCTATAGTTCACAGATTCGGGGCAGGATCAAGACTTCCACTGGGAGAAAAGCAACCTAAAGCAGTGGCCAGGCAGGCAGCTCAGGGGGAGGAGCGCAGGGTAGTGATCAGGGCTGACTCGGCCACCAGCTCACTGTGTGGTCTTGGGCCAGCACTGTGTCAGGGAGCCACTCACAGTAGCCGGTAGGTTCGTGCTTAGCCATCCCAGTCTTAATCATGTCTAGCTGGATGATGCCTCTGGGGACATGCATGCTACCCCTTCCCCAGGACCCCTGTATCTACTATGTTGGTACAAAAGGGTTCAGAATGTCTAACAGAAGACTATAGAGGAGATGAGAGGCATCAAACATAAAAAGGAGGGGTGAGGTCAGTCAGTATGGGGAAGACTGTCCTTCATTATGGGTACCCTTGCAGCTGCCTGGATGGCGGAGGCTTTGGGTTGGCATTTGAGAGCATTTGAATCACAGGCACTTTTATACAGCTGTGATGAAGGAAATGTGTGCGGAAAAGGGAACAGAGCAGTTTTTTTTTTTTTTTTTTAAAGTTCAGGGATGCTTTTCAGAGGGTGTTCGCTGTGCAGAGCTACTTTCAGGTATATCCACCATCCCCATCCTTGTCAGACACTGGCTGGACCACACCTCTGTATATTCCAGGGGCAGCCTCCCCCTCGGATCTGCAGTTCTAAAGCCATCACTAATTGTACATTGATGTCCTGTAACAGCATTTCCTTCCAGATTACCAAGGAGACTTACCCCTTCTTTGTTGTGCCCAAGTGATGAGGAGGAGTCCATGTTCTCTCTGCACTGTGGAGGTGGGCAGTCCTGTGTGTCAAAACACGTTTATAAACTCTGGAGCAGAGCTGATGGCTTGACATCAGGCTGAGCGAGTGTGGGTCAGCACCACTTTACCACAGTAACAGCGTTTCCTCCACTGTAATTTATAAACTGTGAAAGGCAGTGGGACAGCAAGTTCATATAATTTATCAAGGGCATTCCAAGAAGGCCAAATCATGGCATTTATAGCAGGATATGATAGGAAGGGCCACATAGAAACATGAAATCAGTCAGCATCTATACAGTATAATAAATGCCCCCAGTGTACTTAAATTCAAGGGGGAGGCGAAGGTCAAAACTACCATTAGCTGCTGCACAGAATGAAAACCATCTCTAAGAGCGAAGCTCAGAGGAAGGGGCTGCAGATTTTGTCCTGTTTTCCAGGCCTGAGTGTGCAGAAAGTATATTGTGTATTTGTTTTCCATCTTCCCTACAGCACCAAGCAAAGAATTAGGTGCGTTTCTAGCCCTCAGTCCTTCTTTGCTGAGATGTTAGACTTGAAGATGAGAAATGGCATAATTTAAGGAATTAACCTATTCAGCCCGGGAAGTCACTTTCCATGAGTTTAGAGAACTCTTTACTTAGGTTTCTGCGGTGAGAGGTGGTGTGTCTTGTGAAGTTTGAGAACATGACTTTGGATTTAAGCAGACCTGGATTTCAAGCCCAACTCTAATACTTGTGAGCTGTAGTCAAGTTACTTAGCACTCTGTGCCTCAGTTTCCTCATCTACAAAGGAACCTCATAGGTTTCTTATGAGCATTAAGTCACATAAAGCAAGGGATACAGTGCCTGGCACCTGGCAAGTACCAGCTACCTTGCAGCTCTCGGCACAGCACGGCCTCCCTCATTGGGAGTGGTGGGGCTGGAGAATCTTGTACAGGTCTCCTCAATAGGTGCGTTAAGTGCCAGAGTTGGGTTTGGCTCAAACTCACTCTGTCTAAGGGCGTTGGTGACAGGTTTGCCCTGTGTCAGAGTCACCCTGAGGGCACAGATTGTTGGGCTGAGCCTCTGATGCAGCCCGTCTGGGGTAAAGCCCCAGAATTTTCATTTCTGCTGTGATCCAAAGACCATACTTTGATAACTATTGCTCTAATTTTTTTGAATTTCCATGATGATAAACAGTACCTGGGATATGGAATACTTGGTTAAAGAGTAACTCCTGAGCCTCCTGTGGGGTGTCTAATTCAGTGGATTTAGGGTGGAAGCCTAGGGGAGTCTCATAATCAAATCCATGGTTTAGTTCACACTAGAACCCATTAAGTCCTCAACCTTACCACAAGCCTAATCAGCTCTGGGACTCTTCTTTGCAGGCAAGGTGGGTCTTCTGGAGGAGACCCTGGAAATAGCACTTCCTTTTTCTGTAGAAAGACCAGGTGGCCAGAGATGAGGCAGCACTGGTTTTATGGCTGCAGTATGGTTTTGCCCTGATTCCTTAGCCATGAGAATTTGCCCCATGCAGTGAAGGGGCTTGTGCAGTGCCCCTGGTGTTTACAGATTTGTGGCTCTAAAGGCAAGTCAGGAGGGCCAGAGCAAACAGGCGTGTTTTCTGGGTAGGGCAGCTAGGGTCATAGAGGACTCCCCTGAAGTTGATGGCAGGCTGGCTGTGAGGATAGGGGGATTCCTACCAGCCTTCTTCCTCCTGCCTCACCCTTTTCCAACAGAGGAAGTAACAAGAGGTGTTGCTGAGCAGGGCCCTGGTTTTAGGCCGGAGTAAATTTCTGCAGTGGAGTAAACACAGTTGTCAGGGAGATGGAATCTAGGCCATGACTGCACAGGGTCTCTCTGATTGTGAGTGGGTTAATATCCATTTTCCTTGGAAAACCACCCAGGAACTTGAAGTGGCATTCCATGTGCAGCCTGCCCCATGCTTAGTAGGGCCTACCCGAATTCCTGGTCTCCTACTTCAGGTTGGATCCCTGCAGCTAAGAGCTTGAGCGCAGCCTTTATTCTGGACTTGCAACCCTGAAGGCTGCTAGTGGCCACAGAGCTCTTGGGTTCTTGGGGAAACACCCAGGAGAGTACAGTAGGACAGATGTGGACTTCTCATGCAAACGATCCAGCCTCCTTGGCATCAGTTTCCTCCTTTATAAGAATGGGGAAAACTGGGCAGCGCCCATAGCTCTGTCGGCAAGGGCACCGGCCACATACACCTAGGATGGCGGGTTCGAACTCAGCCCAGTGTGCTAAGCATGGGAAAACAATGGCAGCTATGCCTTAGAGTAGTTGTGTGCTTAGGGCTACCCCACAGGGAGGTTCTGCACAGCAGGTGGTCAGGGCTCTGTGACTGTCATCACTGTTATCATTGCCCTTGGATTTGCCCATCTTGATGCTACAGAAGTAACTCAGTGAGAGGACACCTGAGGGGAAATTCAGGGAAGGTGCTTTAGATGAGTAATTGGGTCTAACTTGAGGCAGGGAGGGTTTTGCTTAGATATATTCTCCTAACTGGAAGGGTCAAGTCCTTCTGGTGGAGGCTTTACCCAGGAGGATGCGAGGGTGCCTCTGAAATCAGGGGAACCTGCCATGGCTCTCAGTGTTTGTGGCTCCTTGTACACTCTTGCCATCTTAGCTGTGCTGGGCACAACAGTGACCTTATCCTCAGAGAGGGTATAGTCTGAGGGGAGGCAGACCTGGATCAGAAATCACACAGGACAGTAGATTGTTACTGGACCAAAACAGATGCCTACTGGGAGAGTAGGGTGGTCTAATGATGAGATTTACTGGCCCCCATCTCTCCTTGGAGGTAGTATTTTGAGAAGTTACCCTTTTCTCCTAGAAAGAGGGAGAAATTGGTTGTCTGTATGGCATTTTTTTCTGGTATAGTGATTCTTTGTGCTTACGAAGATTCCAGGCTAGAGTCCAAGGGGGTGCAGGTGTTGGGAGCCTGAGAGACTGACTTTCCACCATGAATCTTGTGTGACACACGGGGCCTGGCCAGATTCAGAGACTGCCCTGAGATACTGTGAAAATGACAGCCTGAAAAGGCACAGTTGGCCACACCAGCCGGATTTCTCTCTGTCCTTCATGAAGAGAGGGATGCCAGTTTGCCTGTCCGGGACCTCTAGAAGCAAGTAGCAGGGCCTCTGGTGGTTGCTGAGTTGCAGCTTGTGAAAAGAGGCGAGGGCTAGCCTTCCGCACCCTTCTCTGTGCTCCAGGCCACCCTGACTGCACTCTCATAGTCCTTGAGCTGTCATAAAACTAGCCGAGGTGGCACTAATAGCTATAAGTGGGGCCTCGTTGTCCTCATCACAGGGCATTTATTCATGCCCACGTTGTGCAAGTGCAACCATCCTCATGATGTGGTGCAGAGCAGGACAGGCCAGCACCGAGGGCCCCTCGGTGAGCTGATTACAGTCCATCCGACTGCTGACTGCTGGGTAGCCCTGCTCAGGCCCTAGGCACTCAGCCAGAAGGAAGGGAAAAGATGTCCTTCACCTTGCCCACTAAAGATTTAAGATGACCATAGACATATCCTTATCCTGTTTCATGTTTGGACAGTGTTAAATGACCCACAGTAGGTTACATGTTATTAATAAGGAAAGTAATTTAATGAAAACAGAAAGGTAAGGCAAAAGTAATGTCAATAAAAGAAATACTGAGGAGGAATCAAAGCCCAGATGCCAAACTTTCCAGGTCCGCACTCTGGCATTCACATACATACTTGTGACTGCGTCCTTCGGCCCTCTCCCGCAGCACGGTTGTATCCCACTTTCCTTTGTCATGATACATGTGCATCTTATCTCCCTTGAAGAAGGATCTTTGTCTGTGTTACATTTGTATTCCCTGCAGTGTTCAGCGACTACACTGTAAGTAGAAGACACTCTGGAAGTTTTAGTTGGGTGAATGAATGAGTGAAGCAGAATCACTAAACTGAGCTTGGGTAAGGAGCTGGCTCTTTTTTTTTTTTGGATGAGACAGGGTCTCACTTTGTCATGCTCGGTAGAGTGCCGTGGTGTCACAGCTCACAGCAACCTCCAGCTCTTGGGCTTAAGCGATTCTCTTGCCTCAGCCTCCTGAGTAGCTGGGATTATAGGCTCCCACCAGGACACCTGGCTTTGTTGTTGTTGTTGTTGTTGTTGTCATTGCTGTTTTAACTGGCCGTGGTCAGGTTCGAACCCGCCACACTCAGTATATGGGGCCGGCACCCTTCCCACTGAACCACTGGCACCGCCGAGGAGCCAGCTCTTTTTATTTGTGTGTCCACTAGCTGAGCTTTAGTAGGTGCTCAGAAATGTTCAATGAATAAATCAACAAGTGAATGAATAAGTAAATGAGTAAACAAATCAAATGAAACAAATCCCAGAGTGTAATACATGCATGATGAACATCAGTAATCCCTATTCTTGACAACATGCCTGCGAGGCAGGTGACGTTACCTCCTTACGGATGACGAAACTGAGGCTCTGAGAGCATAAGTAGCCAACTCAAGAGTCCCACCACGAGTAAGCAGAGGAGCTGGTGAGAAAAGGGAGTGTAGCCAGCAAGACTGCCCAACTTCTGACACCAACTGCAAGTGCCAGAGTTTCCTGGAATCACCCTCAGGTTTGATAATTTGCTAAAAGGACTCAGAAAGCGGTTATAGTTTATTACGGCAAAAGGATACAGATTTAAATCAGTCAAGGAAAGAAATGTGTTAGAGTCCAGGAAAGTAGCAGACTTGCAGCTTCCATTGCCCCTCCCCATGGGAGCAGGATAGCATAACTT
Organism: Otolemur garnettii; assembly: GCF_000181295.1. Lineage (NCBI taxonomy): Eukaryota > Metazoa > Chordata > Mammalia > Primates > Galagidae > Otolemur > Otolemur garnettii. The sequence continues at coordinate 6,219,693 of NW_003852499.1, forward strand.
TCTTGGCATCCCTGTGTGACATTATATAAGGAGTACCAATCCCCTGAGGTTCAGTGTTCATAGTTTTTATTGTGTAGCCAATGACTGGTTGGTTGGCCAATAGTCCATGTGGTTGATCTCAATCTCCAGGTCAGCCAGAACTGTGTGACCCCATGCCCTCTCCCTAAATTATATTTTAGACTGTCCACCATGACCCAGGACCCCCAGGCAAACAATGATAGCACCCTCAGGCAGGACAGGCCACAGATTTAGCGCCTGAGCCAAGGGCAAAGGCCAGGTTCTCTTTGGGCAAAGCACAATTCTTCACCAGAGAACACTCATTATGGATGCCGTGGTCCTCATCACTGTATCCACCTGGCTACCCTGTCACACACAGTAGGCAGTGAGCAACCCTGCCCTGGCAGAGAGAGGACCCCACCAGTGCACCTGATGCTTCTGGGGATTGTGGAGGCTATTGTGAAAGCCAGATTCCCCCAGCCCAGCCCTATATACGCTTCCTGCTGAGGACACATCCTCTTCTGAAAGTGACTCTGTGGGAATTATCAGACCATGAGAAAGGTCTGAGAAACTTGTCCACTTGTGCAGTGGCACTGTATTGGCGCTTGCAGCAGACTCAGTTTTGTTCACAGAACTCTCTGCAGGGCAGGGAGTAGGACATAAATGCTACAGGAGGGTGTCCTAGGGACTGAAGAGCCGTGGTCTGGGCTTGTGTGAGTCATAGCAAGTGTGTTCTCGCTGGGTGCCGCGTCCTGCCTTAGCTGAGAGGGCAGCGTGGACAGTGTGGCAGGAGGGATGACCCCGGAGCTGTTCTTGTATTCTTTCCCGTACCTTGGCACTGGGCAGTACCTTTGCCACCACCTTCCTGTGTGTTCCCAGCTCGGGGCCTGGCCCATCGTGGGGTGTGGAGGAGCATCAGGAAGTGGAACCTGATGCCCTCTTCTCTGTCCCCTTTATTAAAAGTATTTGTTCTATAAAATTTGGATTCTGTCAAAAGGCCACACTCAAGGATCCAGAAGATCACATGTGGCCCCAGTGCCACAGGTTCTCCATTCATCAAGGTGAAAGAAGACTTTCTCTCCATTCTCAATTCCCCATTCTCTGTCCCTACCATGCCTTTGTGAAACTTAGCCCAGTGATCTTGGTGTTCGCTGGATGGAAGCGCTCCCTGCCCTAGGCAAGGCTGTCCCCCACGTTGGCTGTGTAGGTGTTTATAGGGATGAGTGTCTCTTGTCCCACCCTGATAGTCACTCTTCCCCTTCCCTTGGCCCCCCTTGGTCAGGGAAGGGTGCTTCCTCCTCCTGCTCATCAGGTACTTTGCCTGGGACACGTAACTTTACCCTTCTTGGTTCTTGCCGTTCCCTCACTCTGCTTGCATGGTTATTTACTCACAGCAGTTCCGAGTCTGACATGGAGGAGGAGGAGGAGGAGGAAGAGGAGGAGGAGCCACAGCTGCCTCCCTCTGATCTGGGTGGCGTCCCTTGGAAGGAGGCTGTGAGGATCCATGCTCTTCTGAAAGGGAAGAGCGAAGAGGAGCTTGAGGCCTCCAAGAGCTTTGGGCTTGGGAACGAAGAGGAGGAGGAAGAGGAGTATGAAGAAGAAGAGGAGGAAGAATATGACGAGGAGGAGGAAGAGTCCAGTGAAGGTCAGGAAAAAAGTCTCTTCTCAACCTTGACCCCTTCCCCCCAGTGATCCGTGTGTGCGTGTATGAGGTTTCTGAGGCTGACGTTAATTACACAGACGTGCCTCCTAGAGCCCAGGGATACTCCCTCCAGACTCAGGATATGGGGGCACAGGAGAGGACGATGGTGTCTGATCATTGACAATGGGAATGGTGTCCCCTGTGCATACCACCATTAGCAATTGGATGTGGAAGGCAGAGGGCCAGTCTAAGGGCTCCCTCTGAATCAGGTCACTCATTCTTGTCTTCTCATTTTCTCTCTTTTCCCTTTTGTTTTAAAGAAGTTTATCTTAACAAAGAAAGGGAATTTAGCTTTCTAGAGGATTCCCTGGTTCCTAGTTTTGGATGTTGAAGGCTGCTATGCTTAGGTGGCCACTGGTCAGGGTTTAGTCAGTGACACCCAGAGCAACACTTTGAGCCAGTGTCCTGGAAAGGAGTGTCATAGTCTCAATATCCAGTCACTCTGGTTCTGAAATATTCTCTTAACTTGGACTCTTTTAAGTTTTTCATTTCTGACCCTATCTCCGGCTCTTGTTACCTCGAATGATGAGGAAGGACTCATGGGGCCTCCTCCTCTTGTCTGCGTAAAGAGAGGGTCATTCTTTCCCTGTTCTGGTCATGCAGAAGTCTGGTGGGTGATGACGAAGGAACAGGATAGGTGAAGACCTGATTCCCCTGAGGGATTGGCTTGAACTGAACAAGAAGGACACAGCTTTTAATTTCTGAGCACCAGAGCCTCTTAGCTCGTCAGAAAAGCAGATTACATCCTGGACAGCCCCAGGCTCTGTGGAACTGGCATCGACGACTCCACTGCTCTTGTGCTTATCTCTGCTTTTCCTGGAATTTGGTGTGCTCACTGCCCAGTCCCATCCCAGGGTCTGTTTACTCTGGCACAGCAAGGCCCAAGCCCCTCCCTGAAGGGGGCTCACGTTCCTGGGCTGGTCACCGGAGAACTGTGCCGCTCTGGGACACTGGCCCAGATGAGGCAGATTAGTCAAGGAAACACACCCTCCTGCTGACCCTTTTGTGTCACTGAGAATGGTTAGGGCCAGAGCACTTCCATGGGTCCCTAAGGAGCTGATCTTCTTATTCTCCTGCAGGCAGAGGAAGGCTGGGGCAGGACCCACAAGGTGGCAGTGGGCAGCCTGCCCCTTCCTGCTCAGTCTGTTTATGAGAAATGAGTAAGGTCTGTGTGAGTGGGAGGCAGGCCCAGGGCCTGTGCAGAAACCTCGAATTCCTTCACCACACTCCCATCTCTGCAGATCATGGCAGACCCAGAGTAGCTTCTGCACCCATACTAGTCAGAGTGAGTCACAGCTGTCCAGGGGAAAGGTATTTTGTTTGCATCATTCTAGACCTCATTATCTTCAGGTGATGATTAATGCTTAGTGCTTATAGTCCTGACACAGCTCAGGGTCCAAGCTTGTTTCCTTTTCAGGAGAGTTTAGCCCAGCTTTCTTTCCTGCAGACTTCATTTTCTGGACTTGGACCTAACTTCAAGACCAAACTTGTAGGAAATGGGCTTTAACTAGAGAAACACACACCAACACATTTGGCCAAACTCTGAAAGTTCCCGGATGAGAGCCTGTGTTCCTAGCCCTTAGTAGGCCTTTTGGGCAGTGGCCTTCCGTGCCTGTGTAGGCAGTGGCAGGACATTATTGCCCTGCAGCAGAAGATAACTCTTCTTTTATTCTTTTCCCTCCCCTCCATTCCCTTTTTCTCTGCGGGATTCTTGATGCTGTGGTGTGTTTCTGGCTCCCCCTGCTGTAGAAGGGGAGTACTGCCCCCGGGACAGAGAACTGCAAGGCCAGTGGTTCCAGCTTCTCTCAAAAGAAGAAGATTCGGGTACACGTAAAGGTACCCACTCTGCCCCCTTGCCCACCTTCTCCCCCAGCTTCCTAGCAGCCATCCAGAATTTACATCCATAAGCAGGTCCCACAGGACAAGATGCGTGCACTGCCAGACTGTGCACATGTCTCTGGGCCCATAGCCCTGGACCCCACCTGCACAGGCAGTCACCTGCAAAGTAGCATTGGAGTCAAGAGATTCAGGAGGAAGTCAGACTGCAGAAGCAGCCTTACTGGATGTGGCCCATCTGTGTCCATGTATGTTTTGCTGCAAGTTCCCCTCATCCACTTAAGACTCAGCATCTTCTCTGTGTAGAAAACCTGACGTCCCCCCGACAGGTACACTTCACGTTTCTCTGAGAAAGGAAGAAATGCTGGCTTCATGCTGTTGATGAGTCCAAGGCTGAATGTATTATCAGGAAGAGAACAGGCATCAGGTAGAAGAATCGCCATCGGCTCAGCGCCTATAGCTCAACCGGCTAAGGCGCCAGCCACGTACACCTAAGGTGGCGGGTTCG